>NC_030850.1:4143696-4225415 GCF_000208745.1 Theobroma cacao
ACCATGGCAAAGAAAAAAAAAGCTTTGTACTTTTCACCTTCGGCTTTCGAGATTGAGAATTCGAGTCATGACAAGTTCTGTCCATGTCTTGGGTCTGTCTTGCATTTATTTTTGGCCTTATCATTTTTTTATAAAAAAATGTAAATTAATATTTGTATTAAAATTTCATATATAAACTTAGAAAATAAATAAATTTATCAACAAACATTAGAATACAATTAAAAGGAAATTCATATTAAAAAAAATTAACCTTAGACATGATAAAATTTGAATTTAAAAATTTAAATATCGTATTTTCCTTTAACCTCCAAATAGCAAAATACAGAAAATGGTAGTATAAAACCTAGCAATGATGGAATGGTATCGTGCGAAGAGAGAAACAATGAGTAAAGCGAAAGTTACGAATGGCAAAGAGAATAATTTTATGTTGTTAAAAAATTAAATACTCTTTAGAGGAGAGACCTTTGCACAGCCACAGATTTTGCGGGGCTGTGCCACGACAAAGGGACCCAATGCCGGGTGATCTCCGCTTTTGCCGGTGACTTTTTAGCTTAACCCTGGTTAACCCAAAAACGCTAACCATGATTAATTGAAAAAAAGTGGTTTTACGACTTTGATCTCGATGTTCCAAAGCAAATTAGAACCGTCGGATTAGAGTCAAGCAAAGGGTCAACAGATCGGCCGGCCGTGCTTTGACCCAAGGAGGAAATTACAAGTTTTGGTTGGACTTGTGGGGGCACGTGGCCTGCAAAAGACGACGATGGTCAATGGTTTTTATCAGAGAGATTCTGGGGTCCACTTTAGCACGTTTGTATCTGATGCCTCACGTGTGTGTTTGTATTCGTGTTGTTCTTCTCAAGCTTTTGACTTTATATATACACACACACACGTACGTAGTTGTAGTTTTGAACTTTGAATTATTCGGTGCTGGAAAAGAAGGGGAATATGTTTGTTTATTTTACACCAAAAAAATAATAAAATGAAGGAAGATATGTATGCTTCAAAATAGAAACGTTGCACAAATAACTTTTGTGAATGGATTTTAATTAAAGAACATTAAAATTTAATTAGTAAGTTATTTAATTTCTTAGATTAAAGGAAGATGTATCATATTTTATAAAGATTATTGATTATAAATCAATACTAACAAAATACTATGATCATTATAAATGGAAAATGAACAAAAGTTTCCTTTCCTTAAATTTAAACTGAATAACACATTTTAGTTTAAAAGGAAGAAAAAAATAAATAAAATATTGATGCCAATAGTTGGTTCTTTGGACTCAAAAGATTGCTGCCAAACAAATTGTATTGTATAATGAATTGTTTAGAATAAACATAATAACAAGGCAAAAGAAGCTTTGTGAAAAGCCTGATGTGGGGCTGTTTTGTTTTCTTGATCGGAAGTTTGGAGTTGGAACGTCAATTCCAAATGGTATTAGGCCCCGCCGTCTACTTGCAAGTTGCAATGTCAATTCCCAGCATCGACATAATAACTCAGGGCCAGCCCTGTATTATGTACTCAATAGAAACTTAGCCTGCCTAAGCACTTTCACGCTTTGGTCATCTCCTCCTTGGTTTCCATCACATGCCACATGGATCGGGGCCCAATAAAAAACGAAAAGGTTCTCGGACGATGTTGAATTGTTAGAAAATTAAAATGATAAGCATGTGCATGTCGCCTGGCCCCATGTTATTCTTCTCTTCAAACTTAAAATTGATTATAAGAGGATCAGTTTACAAGTTGTTTGTTAGCCATATTGTGTTGTTTTCTTCCAAGTTGTAGCTGCCCTCCTCCCTATGGTTAGATGGGTTAAGCTGTAAACGGACCACCCAGTTTTGGTGGCCCACTTCAAGTTCTTGGCGAGCTTGGGAACTTGACAAGCCCACCCCAAGCTTTTTCTGGCTTTTAATTTGGAACCCCGCCCGTTAATGCCCACGGCTCGAAGACTTGCAGAAAACATTTTGTTTTGTAGTTGAATAAACTTATATACATAAAAACGACTTAATTTAACAGTTGTGATTAATTGTTTAAAACTTACTCACATGTATAATAGCAGTAACAATAAAAAAAAAACTAATACTATTGTAATATAGATATTTTTTATTAAAATCAAATTTTTTATAATGTAATGGTGTCATTTACCTAATTTTAACTTTTCATCTCCTTTTTGATTAAATTGCAATTCAATCAATAGCTTTACGTGCTTTTACTCTTAACACGATTTGAGGCATATCTATTGTAATATGGATTAAGATCTTGTAATTTTGAGGTCAAAGATTTACCATTAATCTGATCGGGATAGCCATGGTTATAATGATAGGTGAATGGTGTTCAATTTTAGCTAAATAGTACCCAATTCTATTCTATACTAAATCTATTACTATCTTCAAATCAAAGTGCATCTTCGGTTTGACACTTAGCCGCCCACCACCTTGGAAAATTATCATGATTTTCATGTTGATGAACACATTTTATTGTCAAAAAAAAAAAGAAGGGAAAATCACTTTGCTTTGTGTGCTTTTTCCCCGTTTTAATGGGCTTCATTATTGAACTCCACTTGAGCCACTAGTGAATGGGTCAATATAAACATTAAAAACTATCAATTATCCCTTAACATCAGTACTATCTGCTCATGGTTCCCACAGATTAATGATCCGCCTCTCGACAGAAAACACTTTCAAGTCAAATCAATTAGATAAAAAGGCATTGGCACATCGATTTGCCATCTTTAACCAAATTATGGGGGTACCACAAGAATCTTTCTTTGTACCTTGTACAATCTTATCCCATCTCTTAAACAAAGTCCACTGTAATTCCTAATATGGAGGAATTTTATACAGAAGATGATTAATGGAGGAATGGTATCTATATCTATTATTGATGTGACAAACAGTTAGCATAGATTTAAGTAATAGGCAGAGATAAATATGAATGCAGCTAGCTTATAAAAAGGGCAATTCATTCTTAGTTGATAAGCGGGAGAACGATGTGATGTTTTGGCTACAAAATTGAAGCTAGAATGAACCCGAAGCTATCAAGAAATTGTTTCATTGCAGTTGATGTTGGCCCAAAAAAGAAAAAAAAATTAAAAAGCTGAGGGAGATGTGCCAACTGCCACCCGATAGGTAGAAAAATTCATGTTTAGTTTTGCGGAAGGACAGAAACTACTCCATTTTTCATGCTCTTTTCAGGCACCTGATGCTGCAAATGATGAGTATGAGATATATTATTAATGAGAATATGATTCCCTTCGGCTAGCTTGTGCTGATTCTGGAAATAATTTTAGTATTTTTTTCTTTAGGCAATTCACCATTTAAACAATATATTCTTTTAGAGTATATTCAATTATTCTGTAATCTTTGATATGAAGGATGCTTTCAATTAATGCTGCCTGCAATGGTTTATTTGTCTTTTTTCAATAAACCAGATAGTACATTCCTCTCTTGAGATGCTTGTGCTGATTTGGGTATATTTTTACCCAATTTTTTATTGTTTTCTTTCTTTCGTTTCCTTCAAATTCCATTTCTTTTTAATCAAAGATCATTGGATCTGCTTTTTCCTCTTTGTGTTTTTTATTTCGTACATAAGATTTTAAGTGAGCGGCCAATATGCCTCTGGATGGATTTTGGCAAACCGACACAGTTGCAAATAATTTTCATGTAGTACAATCACAAATAAGAAAAGGGTTCATTGTCAATGAACAGCTCATGATAAAAACTGAAACCACTGGCAAGGGCTAAAAGATGGAGTAAGTTATCTGATCTCTAACACAGTATCATTCATGATAAATGGCTAAAAAAACTTGGGCGGGGTTTGGTGAAGAATATTCAAGAAAAGATATACATGACACATCATTGATGAAAACTTATAATAAAAGTCAGATTATAAAGAGTGCAGAGCGAAGATTTTCTAGAGTGCAGCAAACTGACGAAGCTGATGGTCCCATTGGCAATAGGTAGGCATGGCTATCAACGTTTCCACCGCATTGGCAATTAAGACAGAGATAAAACTATTCCATATATGGAGAAGTCCCAAAAGGAAAAGAAGTTGGAAAACATGGGAAATTCTTTTACTTATCCTGTCTCAACGATTTTGGCCCTCCATGGTCCCCAAGGTTGAAAATTTTTTCCGATGAAAAGTTAAAGATAAGATCAACAGAAAGTACCAAGAAGGTGCATATTATCCTGGCAGCACTGAATAGTGGCCATCCAGGCAGAAGCAGAGCACTAAAGATGTCAAGAAAACCTTCTAAGGAGGCAGGGCTGTGTCGCTGTATTCTGGCAGATAAGGACTAATATTGAACCGAAAGGTACGAAAGTGACTTGCAGATGGCTAGTGACCTTCTTCCAGTTAGAAATTATCTGTTTCTTTTGAGTACCGAAGGACAGGACAGTATGAATTATTCAAATCTTCCAAGCTTGATCGAGTTAGAAACGCTGTTAACAAATCAAATTGAAACTCTAATTCTGATTAAATTAATCTCTAGGAATTTTAGAAATGGAAAACATTCTTTTGTCCTTTCTTTTATTAACCAGGTTGAACATTATCTTGTTTGTGCCAAACTACATTAACTACTGTACACTAAGCATTCCAAAACCTATGATTTTCCAAGAAATCTGAGTTTAACTACATATGATGCATGCAAACAAGTCCGTTTCAACAATTAAAGAAACTTGGGAAGCGGTCCACATCATGAAGAAAAACGTGGGAGAAGATTTCCTTTCTGTATTTTTTTGTGGGTAGGAGCAGGGGTTTAAGTCAAAAGACAGCTGAAAATCTTTCAAAGTTGAATTCTACACGACATATCATAGCCACCAGCGTGTTGCTGTCGATCGTAGTTCATACCAGTATTGACCCTTTTTGTTTTTTTGAGAAGAAAAATGATTATGCTTGACAGTATTTTATAATGGGGATCTTTTCATTCTTCTAGGAAATTTCTTGTACTAAGAGGCTTCTTGCAATTTCTTCAAGTTTCACTTTACCGTAAACATGTCTTAATTCACGCTCGTGAAGGAGAAAAAACAAGCAGGGAATTGTTGTTTTGACATGAAATGAAATGACCCAATTAATCGCATTTTGCCCTTTAAGAACTTCAAAAGGCCAAATACCCATAACAACGCTCTTCTGTAGCTGTAGGACCATGACCCCAGTCCCCTCTCATCTGACAAATGGCAGAGCTTGATTATAAAGGTTGAGCTTAATATCAACAAAAAAAAAAGTCAAGTACAATCCTTTGTCTAGGCAAACTGAACTCACATGGGAAAGCAGCAAAGAATGACTTCGGTTATAGACATGAGGCTAGTTGCAAAGGTGGAATGTTTGTAGATTTCTTCAAGTACAAACAGTTGACAAAGTAACAATCCTTACAGCACGATTGAATCACAAGTAGCTACAGTTGGTTACAAAACAGCAAGCCACAACTCACGAGCAGTAGTTGGTGCCGTCCAGAGAATGGCAATTGATAAGCAGTTCTCTTTACAAAAGCACGAAGAAGAAAAAAAGTAAAAAGGGGAAGACCGATTGATAAGCAGTTCTCTTTACAAAAGCACGAAGAAGAAAAAAAGTAAAAAGGGGAAGACCGGCCATTGCTAAAATCTCAAGTAGCCAGCTAATAGACCTTTTTTTTCCCCAAATTTCCCACTTTTGCTTTCACATCTTTTCACACACACACACCCCTCTCTCTCCTCGCTCAATTTTTTTCTTTCCTATATTCCCCAGCAAACAAGCAAAACCGAAGGGGCTTTACTGCTTTAGCTTTTAAGTTTTGTTTTTCTTCTTCTTCTTCGTGGGTTGCACCCTACAATTGGACCCCACCTTACTCCGTACCATGGCCCGGACACATAGGACATTTTCGGTGTGCCTTTACACGTACACACCAAACCAACCTTCCCCTTCATTTTATAAATCATCCTCCCTCTCGTTCCCCTTCTGAAATTGCCTTCCTCCCCTCTCCCACCCCCCAAAAAAAATTCACTTATCCTTCAATGCCATAATTTTTTGCATGCTCTTCACCGCTAGTTCTTTGCTCCTTTCACACATATGAGAAAAGGAACAACACCGCCAACTACAACAGCGGCAGCAACGACAAGGACTAGCAGTAGTTCATCAAGGAAGAGTACATGTGATGGAGAATCAGGATCTTTCCCCACCCCACGTGGATGCGTCTCGACCTTCCCTCGGGTTCCCTCTTGGCACAGCTCTCCTCTTAATCATCATATTCAGCTTGAGTGGCATCTTCTCCTGCTGCTACCACTGGGACAAGCTCAGATCACTCCGCCGCTCTATCTCCGATGGCACGGGTCCGGATGCGGACATCGAAGCATCGCCCTCCAAATCTAAGCCTGAGTACATGGTAAATTTTCTCTCTCTCTCTCCCTCAGAAATTAACATGAAGATTTACTGCCATGTAAGAGAAAAGTTTCTTGCTCTTTGATACTCAGCCTATCTTTGGTTTTTTCTTTGTATTCAGGATTTAAAGGAAAACCAAAGCCAAAGCTTGCCTGTGTTAATGCCAGGAGATCAGATCCCCAAGTTCATAGCATTGCCATGTCCATGTGAACCTCCACGGCCAGACAAGGTTGAAGTAAAAGTGCAAAAGCCGCCCAAGCCGCCACGTTTTCCAGTACCTTTGTATTAGCAAATTGACAATTTGTTGTATATATTGGATCATTAGATTATTTTTTCTTTTTCAACTTGCGTTTTTTGGGGAAAAAACCAAAAAAAAAGGGGTGGGTGGGATATTTACCATCTCTGGAATCCAGGTAGAGCAGGTCAATTTGTATAGTGTTCGCTGTTACAGTTTCTTGCATGCCAAGTGTATTAGGGTTAGTGAATTTATTATGCCATTATTCCGAGATGGAAGAAGATTCCAATCGTTTCAGTTGGAAAATGAAATGGTTTAATGAAGTTCTTATCCATTACCCAAAACTTCAAAAAGAAAAAAAAGGAAAAAGAAAATATCCGTATATCCAGTTTGAGATGTCACTGCTCAGTTTATAGATTGTACTTGATTGTCATAATTGTTCCAGGATGCTTTCTTTTCTGGTTTCCTTTCTTTTCTTCTGCTAAAACTTACAGTTTGTTACTTTGTTTTTGGCACTTACAAGAGGAAATTGGTAAAGTTGTAAGTCCAGTTTTCTTGGCTAACAGAGTAACCAACTCTGCATCTGCTTCCAGCCTACTACTCTCTGGAAAAGATAATTTCCTTACTTTTTCGCATTTGCCTAAATGTAAGCATTTAGAGTTAGTCGGGTGGGGCCTTGTCTACTAATTTAACCAAAGCAAGAGCAGCCAATGAGAAAGGGCAACCCTGGGTTTTAATGTGAAACAAGGTAACCCTCATCTGGGAAGAATCAGTGCATGTCTCTGTCAAAAATTAGGCAAACCTATAAGGATTTTACAATTTTCAATTGGTAAGAAAAAATTACAAGGGAAACACAGTTGCCTTGTTAATGATGATCCGTAAGTGCATCCATGCTTTTCAAAAGAGTTGGTTGGTTCTACCCAATTTTTTGTACAGCCGGATTTATGAGCAAAGCAGAAGGTTTTCATAAGTCACTGTACCATGTGGTGTCTGCCATATCCTTGAAACCGCAGTCCATTGGAAAATGAAAAAAAAAAAAAATCCTATTTTGAGCTGAAAAGGTGCACTGGCAAGAAACTAACCTTGTAATCAGGCACTACCATTATTAGAAATAATGGAATTGGATTTTCAACATACACACACACACACAATCTACCAGCACTTAATCACTTAGATTTTACACTTCAAGAAAAGAAGAAAAGATTCGAATTAAAAGTTCAAATTTCTTCATCATTTACACTTTTTATGATCTATATGGTTAGAAGCTTGATTTGAAATCTGAGTAAGTAAATCTTAAGATTGATTTCGTATCTTACAAGTAGGACCCCCAATCTATAAATAAATGGGGTGCGTTGATTGTTGAGCCAATGTATCTCAACTGAAAGGAGCAGAGGACACGAAAACTGTTGAACAAACTCCCATGTATGATCATTCCCACAAACAACACAAGCCAAACACATAGAACGTGGGATCGAAGGGGAGGGTTATTAAAGAAAAATAATGAAGTGAAAAAAATGAACCATAAAATGTTCACGACATGGCCCAAATCCAGTTTGATGTCATTATTGGTAGAAACCACAATCACACAAGCATAAATGCCCTACAAAGACTGAGCCACTTTCAGTGCCACAAATTAAGCTTCTCTTTCTCTCTCTCTCCCTGATGACCTAATTTCACTGTTGGGAGCATTGAGTTGCTTTTGATTCTCTTCTCCCCACCTTCCCCAGTACTGCAAAAGCAGCAAAATTTTGTACTGCTTCCGTGATGATGTTAACTTCCATACATGTAGCTTTCACTTTTGCTTTTTTTTTTTTTCCCTTCTTTTCATCAGCAGAAAAAGCACTGTTAGTTTGTTGGGTTTTTTAATTTTTAATTTGACTATCCTTTTGATTCGAGTGGGCACTCCTTTGATGCTCCGACAAAATACAAGACTACCTCCATTGTCCGTTGGTTGCCCATGCAATAGTATCTTCCAAGTTCACCACTTTCATTTTTTCCAGACAAATAAAATTAATACAACTATAGGATGGCACTTACTGTTTAAACCAACACTTTTGTTTTGCCTCAGAATTGAAATTGATGGGTACATATTGTCATCCTCAAAATTGAATCACATGACAGCAGCATCACATGGTGTTCTGTCATGTTTGATCGTCCTGGAGAACATCTCTATCATTAAAATTTGATATCATTAATTAATTTAATATTTTTGATTTTAATAATCTTAAAATGATAGAGGGTAAGGGTTTTAAAAATAAGAAATGACTAACATTTGAGAATTTGTAAAGAAAGAAAACCATGTACTTGGTTAATATCATGTTCCTCCTTACCAACTTCATTCATTACAAGAATGAATTGTTAATTAATCTTGAAAAATCCCAACTGCCAAATGGCGTTGTTCTCAGTAGTTTTTTCATTCGTTTCCCTTCTGTCCAAACACCTTACAAAACTCCAAAAAAGAGATGAAGAGGGATAATTTGGCCGCCATAGAAGCAGCTCGGTCCATCATGTTCCCCTAATATTCAAAGAAATTTGAGTGAAAAGTAGGATTTTTTGACGTACGGATGATAAGCAATCCGTGAAATGGGACCCTTTTCTTCACCAAAATCACATGGGGACAGAGCCTTCCATGGACAATCCTTAGTGGATTTTCGGTGGTCTTATCCCAACAGTTGGATGATGATGCAACATCGTTTTGGTTATTGTTGGTGACAAAATTTTGTTGTCCTAATCTAGGCTTTTCATCTTTTTCCTTATTACCACATTTGTTAAAAGATGGAAGAGAGCGAGAGAGAAACAGAACGAGTAATTGATTTTTTTTTTTTTTGGGTTGATTTTGATGTGTTGGAAGCAAATATTAGATATGGCCAACATGATTCTCAAAGCATCAATCACCTCTTAAGTGAGAAACACCGTGAGATAAAACAATGCCATTATTAGCTTTTTAATGACCTTTCATGGTGGATTCAAATGCACTTTTGATTAAGAAAAGAAAAAAAAAAAAAGAGGAAAGCTTCAAAGTCTTCAACTAATCACTAAATTAATAAATCAATTAACTTTTATTCTCCAACACCCTTTAACTGCTTGTGTAATTATCTTTATTAGAGACGTAAATTTATTCGCCCATCACTCTATATAGTATTTGTCACGGTCAGGTAGCAGTTGTAAATTCAATTTATATATATATATCTTTGATATAAATATCAAAATTCACCACTTAATTTCAATGACGTCCAACATTTTTGTTACCATACATTTATTTATTTGATAAGCTTATATCTCTTCATTTCTTTGCTTTTGATTTTTTTCTCGAAATACAATATTGTTGAAAAAAAATACGTAAAAATAAACCATTTTAGGCCACATCACCAAATGAAAGAAAGGGACATACGATAGGAAAGATTAGGCTTTTGGCTGCAACTCTTGAAGCAGATGTTGATGTAGTGGGGTACTAAAAGCACAAGACATCAATCAAACTATAGCTATACTCTACATTGAAGGGTAGCAGTTGTAGTGGAAATCCCTGTAAGAAGTTAGGTATATATATCATCAAAAGCATAAACCTAAACATTCTTCCTTGGTCTTCCTCATGTTACCTTGCTTTCAATTTTAAATGGCACACGGCGGATTGACTAAGCTAGGTTTGGGTTCACCTAAAAACCACACAATGCTTTTCATGTCAGCCTGAAGAATGAATTAATTAATATTTTAATGACCATTAGGCACTTGATCATTTAATTTAACATTTTTGATGTAAGGTGAGGTTCTTAGGTGTCGGCCAATCACAAAATTAGGTAGAGAATTCTCTTCTTTCGCAGCTTTTCCATCATAATATATATATATATATATATATATATATATATATTTTATTATGTGTTGTAAGCAAACAAATCATCATTCTTTCAGGGTGCAAGGTCTACTTCAGTAGTGGGATGCTTGCTTCAACATGGGTTCCTTACCGTTTCATTCCCCATGTTGTTTAGCCTTATTTCGGCTCTTGTCTTATCTTGATGATCAGATTCTGACAACGCTTGAAACTTAAAACTATGGGCTCTGTTGTTTTCTTATGATATTTATCTAACTTATCTCATCATGATATATTTTTTTTCAGTAGGAGAAACAAAATCCAAGTGAAAATAAATAACACATTCCATTTTGGGCCTGCCAAGATCACAAGGTTGCAATTCAGGACGTGTGAAGCCCACATCAGAATCTACATTCTGAATTATGACCTAAATTTGAACAGCGAAAGCCTATCGATTTTCCCTCTCAAAAAACCCCCAAGCCAAGCATGAGCTGAGAAAAAAAATGACAAAGGGGAAAGGAAAACCGACCAAGTGTTTGCAAAAAATGCAAACGAGAAGCTCCGTTTCCAAATCCCCGCAACCCACCCCTCTCCGCCGATCCCCGAGGCTTCTCAATCAAAAAAATCCCACAAAATCGCAAGATTTGAATACCCAAAAGGCCAGATCGAGGGACAACCCCGCTTGCTCCACGGATAAAATTTCCAAGAAACTGATACAATCAAGCAGTGGTTCAACAAATTGTGTGAATTCAGCGTCTGGGTTGCGAAGATCTCCAAGATTGAACGGCGGGTCTTTGTCTGACAAGCCAGAGGAAAGCAAGTTTATCGAGACAAAGAAGGTTGAATGTAGGAAAAACAAGGGTACGAGTAAGGGGCGATTGTTGGACGAAGAGACGAAGGAAGTGGAGAGAAAGGAAAGGGAAGTTTGTGTTGGTTTGGAAGCGGTTACGGTGGAAGGGAGAGAAGTTTGTGAAAATAATGAAGATGTTGGGGTTAAAAAGATAAAGAGGAAGCGCGAGGAGGGAGGTGATGGGAATGTTCAAGGGTGGACAAGGGAGCAGGAATTGGCTTTGCAAAGAGCCTATTTTTCGGCCAAACCAACACCTAATTTTTGGAAGAAGGTTTCAAAGCTGGTAGTTTTGCCATTCCTTGATATCTGCATTTTGATTTCTGGGGTTTTCTTATATTACATAATGTTGTAGATTGATGTGCATATTTTGTGGTTTTTCAAATTTAAGGATTTTTTTGAAATGAAGTATAATAACTTTGTGATTGAGAAGCTTTCTTCTTGCTCTGTTCTCATTTGTTTCAACATGCCTAAGTTAAAGAAGAAAAATGATGGTTTGTTTAGAAAAAAAGAATAATAGAGCAGGACTAATTCTGACTTTGAAGTTTCTTCAACGAAACACCCTTAATGCTTATTGGTTGATAGTTACTCTTTTTCAGTGGAATTCATCTCAACATTTTTAATTTCACTTCCCATCCACTAACGTCAGATTTATCCTGATGGTCAATGTAATGCTTACATTTGAGGTCATGTCTACCTCCTTTTTATTAAATTTGAGTGAATTCAAAGATCAAGGAGGTAAAACTAGAGGTACAAGTTGTTTTATGGTGAAATTTCTTATCCATTGCTTATTTTTTAAGCTAAAACATATGCGTATCCATAATATCCAATTCCAAAATATACTTAGGGTGAAGTCAGGAGTTACAAGCTGCTTATGCGTTTTTTGTGTTTCCTAGATGTTGAATATTATTTAATTATTCATGAAAATGCATATAATTATGAACTAAGTATGTTTCTGATTTTCTTGTGATTTGACTTTGTCTCTGACATGCTTGTCTTTTTTTCTCAAGAAAACAATGATTCAGTTATGCTAGAATCATGTATACCACTAGTCTAGTTGTACTATTGGAGCGTGAGACTTTGGCTATTTGTGTGAGAAAGAGAACTGCCCTTCCCAATGTTGCTTGAACATCTATTGATTTAATATTGAATATAAACCATTGCTTAAGTGTCAAGTTTTGTCATCATGGAAGACATAACATTCTATCAACAAAAGGGAAAATCAACTATAAGTTCACACCATTAAACCAAGTAAAGCCATCCTAGTACATTATGTTACATTCAGTTGTGCATAGATGTGAATGTAGTATATTATGCTATCAGTTATGTTTGGATGTGAATGACTATTCATAAATTTACTGAGTAGTATCTACTCTTATCCAAAGACTTCCTGCTGTGATTAATTTTGGTGTCAAATACAGTCTTGCATAAGCTCTTATGCTGTAAGTTTTGGGTTATGTGCTTTTATATGCTGAGGTGTTTTACCTAGAATGTTTTTTCTGATAGCATTGACTCAGCACTTGATTACCAATTGGAAATCTATTGCAGGTGCCAGGAAAATCTGCACAGGATTGTTTTGATAAAATCCACTCTGACCATTTAACTCCAATTCAACCCCAGCCTCGATCGAGGGCAAAAAGTATAAATGTATCGTCCACTGAACCTTTGTCATTCTCTGCAAGCAGACTGCTTAATCCCACTGTGCCAAGGACTAAAAGGTCAAGTTGCAGTAAACAGAAAAGCCATCTTGTACAGAAAAAAACGGTGAGACATTTGTTGCAAAAGCATTATCATTCGGACCAAGGTGATGAAGCGGATCTATTCTCTATTCTTGAGCCCAACACAAGTCCATCTATGCATGCTCTATCGAATGTTGTGCTTTCAACCCCAAAAAATTTGTTGGAAAAACAGGGATTTCTCCAGAAGTGTTATGAGAGATCTTCTTCTGGTCCTAAGAAGCACCAATCAAAACTTGGTAACTCTTCTACAAGAGATCTTGTTAGTCCCCCAGTGTTGAAGCAGATTAAAAATAGGGCCTTACATGAGAAGTACATCGACCAGCTACATAGTAGGGAAGCTAAGAGAAAAGCAGAATTTGGGAAGGAGAATAGGGTATCTATTCAAGTTCTGAACGTAGACAAGGTTAGAGCAGCGAAAAACACATTGGTTTCTGATGCAAGATATGTTATTAACCAGCTGCAACACCTGCAGACCACCTTTGTGGACAACTCTTTGGATTTGGATAATGATGATGAAGAGGTAGGTAGTGGTGATGATGAAGGTGAAGTTCAGCTTTAACAAATTGTTTTAGTTGTATCAAAATCTGTTATAGCTAGCATGCTTATTGTAGCTGATGACTTTTGACCCTGTTATGTAGCCTGAATCCAAATTTTAGAAATTCAATGTTGTAAATTTGTTCCTAATAATAATCTCCTTTTTTGTTTATAACATTTTCTGCAATGAGATTGTTAGGTTGTTAGTTTATAATGAGTTTTAGGAAAGGTTTGGGGTTGATTTTGAAGGTCCCGAGCTGGTGTTTCGTGTGTTATATAACAAATGGGAAGATGTTAAGAAACATATGCACTAGCATTTTGTTATAATTAATAGTACTAAGAAGAAATTGTGTACTGGGTTAATGGAAATCTAAAAGAAACAGGCTTTGGGGATGAAAAGTACAAACAGGCTTTGGGGATTTGCCCAAAAGAAAGAGAGAAAGCAAAATAGTTATCTTAACCAGCTGTGCTAGACCTTGTTCATCATAGTTCAAGGAATATATTAGTAAAAGCACACGCCTTTCTTCGAAGAAAAATCAACAGTCTTATGTTAATCCATTTATCATACTTGAATGAAAACTGAAACATGCCCCCGCTGTTAGGGGAAGAGCCTTTTAGTACTTGTTTCACTCACTAGCATTTCAATTGTCAAATATAAAAGAGTATTTATAACTACAATAAGTGACTCTTGACGTCTAATTACATAAACCACTTTAATTCAAAAGTACATAAATAAACATATGCAATTTGGAAAAATAAAAAGATAAATGACTTTAGACGTGTAAAAAAATTCAAATTACTAATTTCAACACTCCTTTAATTTAAAATTTGCTTTGTAACCCTAAGTTTTGTTCTCAATTTACTAAAATCTTCCTACTTGAGAAGCTTTGTAAAAATATCTGCGACTGATCTTGGATCTTCACGTATTTAAGCTTCACTTCTTTTTGGTTGCATTCTCCAATAAATTGATAGCTTGCATCTATATGCTTGCTTCCATCATGAAATACCGGATTGTTGTCAATGGAAATCTTCGTAGCTGCCTCTTGGATAATTGTAGTTCCTTCATCAACCTTCAAAGCCAAATAGCATGACTAGTATAAAAAGTTGCAACAATATATATATCAAATATTTCAAACTTCCAACAGGGCTTTTAAATAAAGTAGGATTTTCCTTCTTTCTATTGTCAAATTTTGACAACTTTACTCCATATTCCATGGGATATGGTCATTGGGTTGCAATCAAGCATATGGAATTTTTTCAACATTTCCTTCGTATAGATTTCTTGTGAGAAAAAAATACCATCATCCATTTGCTTCACCACAAGGCCCGAATAGCATTCTTGAATTATTCACACGAACTTGCATTATTATAGGTAAAAACAAGATCATTCACATAAAGGCAAACAAGTAGAATACTCATGAAGCCAACGAACAAACCCATTGTTTTTGGAAGTACTTGTCTCAATGCGACTATTCCATGCACCTAGTGCTTGCTTCAATCCATAAAATACTTCCTTCAATCTCAAGACGTTATTTTCATGTCCTTTAACCACATATCCGTCGGTTGCTCAACATATGCCTCCTCCTCAAGATACCCCATTTAGGAAGGCTAACTTCACATCAAGCTGATAAGTTCTCCATTTCATTTGAGTCGCCAAGGAGATGGGCAAACAAATAGTCTTCATGCAAGCTGCAGGTGCAAAAACCTCTTCATAGTCAACTCCATGCTTTTGCCTATAGCCTTTAGCAACAAGCCACAAATTATGATAATATTCTTTTGTAAGACGAGGAAATTGGAAGGAATACAATCCATTACTTGTCATCTCTTAAACTAAGAATAGTTGCTCTGATACCACTTTGGTGGGTGAAGAGGAAAATCTTTTGAAACTTTTCACTCGCTTTCCAATTGCCAAGTACAAGGGAGTGTTTATAGGTACGATAAGTGACTCTATATCTAGTTACATAAATCACAATTGATAAGACATGTGAACACATTAATTCAAGATACATGAATAAACATATGCAATCTATCTACATAAGAATATTCAAATTACTAATTTCAAGGACTGCCTCTTAAAAGGCTTTGCAATCTAAGGTTGCCTTTATGGAATTTTTAGGCATTGTGAGCTGATGTTAAAGCAGATTACAGGGAACTTTCAGAAACTAAAAGTTAAGAAAGTTCACCATGAGAAGTGAGAAGTATGTGTGAGTTAAGATGGGCTGGTGCATCAGAAGGCGACCTCGTCTTCTTTTAATGAACATGAACTGGTTCCTGCTTAAAAACCCTTATCCTAATTGTTCTTATTAGCATTTCTGTGAACGACAGGGTCTGATTCTGAAAAAATGCTTTGATATTTACTTATGAATGCCATGTCCCAAATGCTTTTGTTAGCATTTCAAACTTTTGGCTGCCAATTTCCAGTTTATATTACGAATAACAGAATGTAGTTTAATAATAGTGGAAACCATGCTTCTCTATGTGAAACAAAGAGGGCAATATGTGGAAAGGACAGTGCCACAGTGATAGTCCAGAAGATGCTAGTTTTTCTGTGGTGTATACTACAAAATGAGTAAAAAGAAATAAAGAAATGAGACTTGTAGATCTAGTTTCTGGCTTCCGCAGCAAGGGATTCTGTGTATAGAATTGCTGTTACTGATTCCTACTATGCAGTATGCAGAGCATCACATCAGATGCTGATAAGGCTGCCCTTCTACTGCAACTAGATTCTCTTTATACATGATTTCAATGCAAAAATCTTTCTTTCTTGTAAGCTTCAAATGTTTCAACCTCTGCGGCTGGTCCCTCACCAACATTCGTGGGTAACCTTCTTGATTTAGAAATTACAGCTAATCATATTTGTTGAAGAAGGGTAAAAGAAGAGGAAACCCTGCTGAGCATCAATAATTTTAGAAACAAAATGTCACAGTGGAAAACAGAAGGGCCTCTCAATTTTCTTGCTCTCAATCCCTGCCTCGGTCTCAGTTACTTATATACCCTTTTATGTCATCATACTTTTGTGGAATATAAGATTAAGCATTGCACTTGGGAATCTTGATTGTGGCTAATTGTCTAAACACTACTATATTATTTGGTTTAATTAGTTTAATTTTTCTACTTTTAACTTGTACCAACTAGATTGACAATAGAAAGAGGGAAAAAGAAACAGAAGAAAGTAGTATTGATAACAAGAAAAGTGAGTTTGCTCATGTGCAGTTGTTGTCACGGGCATAGATTGGATTGTTGTACCACCATGAAGTTGCAGTTTCTTTGTCTTACTGCCTAATAATGAAATTAATAATTAAACTAAGCTAGAGAGAAGAGATAATAGGACCCAAAAAGGGGAAAGGAAAACTTTGAGAAGATAACCTATTTCAGATGAGTATCCACATTAACTGTTGGCTTTGTGACATGCTTTGAAAGAGACCTATTGCTTGACAGTTTTATTTGTAGAAAATGATGTTATTGATGTGTACATTTGCTTCTCCGGATAAGTAATGCTCTTATTAATATGATTTGTTTTCTGTAATTTACAATAGCATATCAGATACTTTTTAAGATTTAGGGACAATATGTCACTGTCTTTTACCCATCTAAATTTCAATTATTGGTTGGTTATGTCTGCTGCAGCAATAGGAAATGCAGAATTATAATGGTAAGTTTACAGAAAGAACATTAATAAACCACAAATTGATTTCTGCACACTTTGCTCTGGATACATTCTTATAACATTAAAAATATGAACAAAATTCTTTCTCAACCATTTAATGTCGACCTATTGGAATAATGTTAAGAGGAGGAACAAATGATATTTATATTATAAGATGCTCCAAAAAGGGGTAGATAAATCATGGTAGGTTGTGAGATGGATCTGATGAATGAACAGAGCTTATTGAAAAAGGAAAAATGTTATTACAGCTTCTCACTTGCAATATTCCTTGAAGAACAAATTCAGGGAAATTCCCTCTCTTTAGCCTTTTCTAGATGACCATCTTATTTTCCTCCTTCCTATTCTACAGACATCTGCCTCCATAGCCTGCATTTCTGAATAATGCTTGCTTTATGTCTTCAGAACTTATCAATGTCCCCTGCTCTGCTACCTAATACATTAGAAGAAATACGCATTATTGAAGAAAATGTTTGCTGAGTTTAAAACTTGCACAGAAATTCAGAAAATTAAGGTAAAGAAGCATACCTCTGAACAAGAAGCCTGCATTGAAAAATCATTGAAGCAACTTATAACACACTGTTGAATCTCAAGGCCTAGTGCTTCCAATGTGTTCACTGTAGATAGCAGCAATCCTGGTTTGGTTGCACAGCAGATATCGACTCGAGTATTGTTTTCTCTTCTCTCTACATCAAACTGTGTTTTAATTACATGAAAAGAAGTTCAGTCTAGGAACTGAGTCTTCAATTAATTGTTGATTGAATGGGTTATTGTAGAACTAGAGCAGAAGCCTTTACCTTGGGGGAATTTCTCACCATTACTTCATTTGGCTTTAGCTCCTTCAGGTTACTCATTAATCTTACTTGATCTCTACCAACTTTTGTTTCTTCTTCCTGCAGCTTATTGATCCTTTCTAGAAGCTCTTTCATGTAATCTATGGTATCTCCAAGTATAGATGTTCTGTCCATCTGTTAAATGTTCACATTCTGTTTCAGAACTCTTTTCTACTCACTAAAACAAGCCTACTTATTTTTAAAAGATTGCATAACTCTGAAATGAAATACTTCCTTTGGGTTCTACTATAATGCTAAAAATGAAACTTAAGCAAATTAGAAAAAACCAGGGTCACCTTGCTGATCTTGGGGACTATTGATCTGAGCATTGAAAGTCGGTCATTTAGTCGCTTCCTTCTCCTTCTCTCTGCCATTAGATTCTTCGAGGGTTGACCTTCTAACCTCTTTGTCTTAGTCTTTTTCTCTCCAAACAAGCCCATGTTAAAACTTTGAATGTTGCTAGTTTGCTCCATCTCAACTTTGCAGCTACTCTTTCTTTCTTCCAAGCTGTGTTGATGATCACTGCTGAGAAGACCAAACTCTTCATCATCAACCATTGATGGGTAGTCTTCTTGAGCTGGAAAAGGAGATGTGTCGTTCTTGGTATATGAAGAATCCATCTCTGAGACTGTAAATCCATCAGCAAAAGGGTAGGGTTGATGCTCACCGAAAGGACATTCAAAGCTGGGGTTTTCAGTTGGGTGGGAGAATCCCACAAAGGAAAGATTTGATGTAGCCAAAGTTGGATTCTCATCAAAAGAATCAAAGTTCCATCCATTAGGGAGGAACTCAGTCACCCCAGTCGAAAAAGTTGTCCAACTGTCTCTTCTGGGAGCCAATAACTCCTCCAAGAAACCATGCTGTGAGAGCTCCATTTCTCTCTCTTTCTTTCCCTCTCTCTCTCTCTCTTTTCTCTCTCTCTGTCTCTCTCTCTTAAAAAAGTCTCAACGAAGACTGATCCAAATAGCAAGCTTACTAACGTGAAGTTGCACCAGGTTAGAATATATAAACATTTATATATGTATATATATAAATAAAAAAATNGTATATATATAATAAAAAAATAGAAACTACTAATACTACTACTACTACTATCTTATTATAAATGCATTCAACCAAAAAGCCTAAGATTAAAAATGGAATCTGCTTCTTTCTCTCTCAAGGTGAATTCATGTCTTTTTCACCGAAATTATCAATCAGACAAATTTAATATTTAATTCCCTTGCCTCTGAAAAAGCTTTGACCCACAATTCTGTCCTAACCGAAAAAGCATGGCTTAGCGTCATACTCTGTCAGGTTCTTTCTTCATTTTCATAACCTCTTTAATAGTATTGTTATTACTAATGGATCATCACAAATACCGCACCCCTTTTTTCTCAATCTCTTCTCTTTCCATTGCTTAAATCGGTGCCATCATAAAGGAAAAATAATGTTTCTTGATCAGGTCCCATGCCGATGTGCCGCCCCCCCTAAAACTTAGGTTTGATGTGCTTTCTTCTTTCTTCACTTTCCTCAAGACTAGGGTGGAGAAAATATTAATGCCTAATTTGTCTTTAGTTTGACATTAAGAATTAATTAGTGCTTTATTTCTTTTCTATGCTGGCACTTGATATTATCCCAATTCTATCTGCCCCTGTAAATTAAAATGAAAGTAAACCCAAATGGAATTAATTAAATCCATTCACTCGCACTGTTGGGCAATTATGTCTTGAACATGATATACACTTGCTTCAGACGGCATTTATGGTTGAAAAACTGGCTATTATATAAACATTAAGGGTAAAATACTTTTATCTTTTAAATTTTGATTGAAATTATACGAAGGTCTATTTGTTTTTTAAATAGACATTCTATTCTCAAAAATTTTTTTTCGTTAGACACATAGATCCAGCCGTTAGTCAACCGTTAATGTTTTTATTAATTTGATGATGTGATAATATTAAAGAGATAATTTTATCTTTTATTAATTTTAAAAATTATTATTATATAATTTATCAATTTTTTTTATTAATTTAAAAATTACTTTGGGAGCCCGACTGGGGCTCCAATGCTCTTAGGGAGCACTGATTTGGTGCTCTCCATGGGTGGTTGATTGGTGCAAAAGATGTTGTTGGTTAGCTTGAGAGAAAGAAAATAATAGAAAAAGGAAAAAAAAGACATTTTAGATATTTCATATTTAACATTAAAATTATTTAGACATTTAGGACGAAGTATCTATTTTGAAAATTAATGAATTTTCGTATAATTTCAATTAAAATTTAGAGAGTGAAGATATTTTATCCAACAATTAATTATATGGAGACTTCAATGGAAGTGCAAGAATTTCATTTTTCCACCCATCACCATTTTGGATAAAGATGAGAGAGAGCTAAAGTCTCAATTCTTTAAAAGTGAATCCGTGTCAACAATTTAAATAACATACATCAAAATCCAAATGTTTAAATTTATGTGGTATTAATTATTGTTTCAAGAATGATGTTCATTTATTATTAATAAGTTCGTTTTTGTTTAATCAATAACTTTCTATAAATTTTAATTTCGATTACACGATTATACCGAGGTATGGTATTTATTTTTTGAAGACGTTACAAACTATCTATTCTAAGGGCAATGTGGTACCCTAATAATATTTGATGTTGATCTGAGAAGCTGTCTAAGTTCTAACATGTGTATGATGAAACTCAAATTCATGTCAGCTGGGACATCTAAACTCTCTGAGTGTCATACAATTATTTGAATAGCTACTAAGTTAGATCTGTATGGTCACTATGTTAACCTATATATGGACATGTACTATGCTACAAGGTGCAATAATGGATACCATCTCCATTAACAATCAATGTGTAAACAGTATAATTTCATAGGCATCTTCTAGGAGAATATCAATTTGGTATAATTATATGTTTTTGTTTTTATTTCCAAATGCTGTCAATTGCATGTATGACTCACAATCGATGTTCAATATAGTAGTAATTTCAAGCCTGTTGAGGGTGAAAGAAACCGAAGAGTTGCATATTCAAGATGACCAGCAATCTTTTAAATCCCCTCTCCTCGATAAGCACGAATTGGTAAAATCAATCAATAGAAATTTACCAGAAAAAAGGAAAACAACAGCAAATTTCTAATATAATACAAATATATAATGAAATTGTCGATATGCATGTACTTTCGCAAGTGAATCATTGGTGATTTGGGCACTAGGAAACATGGACATGTGTTGGCTTTTGGGAGCTAGCCAAATGAGATGCAAAATATTATTACTGCTCGAAGCACATGCCAAGTAAAATAATATATAATATACGTACCGAACCAAACAAGCAAAGGCTGCATCACCTAGAAAACCTAAGTCGTTTAACTGTTTACTGACAGTCTCTTGGGAACGACTGAGGAGTCCTGTGAACCCCATATGGTTATCAATAATTTTTATGGGTCAACCTAATCCTCTCAGATCAAATTTTTTTTTGGGTGCATGATCCCTTGGTATTCAGATTTCCTTAATGTATTGTTAGTTCGTATGTTGAAAAGGAATATTGGAATTGTGAGGATTGGAGAGCCGTCTAGTTAAGCTTGATCCTCTCCTTGAGGAAGCTACGAAGGAACAAGAGAAAAAAGGTTGAAAAATAAAACTTGATCCTCTGTATAAAAGATTTATCAACAACTTCGGTCGATAAAGCATGAGAAAAATATGTTCATCCAACATTTTTAATTACAGCGCTGATCCAAGGTGAAAAGGTAAAGGAACATGTCACTCGCCATGATTTGCATGCTTCTATGACTACCAGCCATTTCATTTGGTAAAATTGCGACACAGGGACAGCATATAGCAGGGAAATAATGTCAGAAAGAAGTTGCAGCCTTATGTGGCAGCCTGATTGTATAATCTGTAAGTTGATGATAACTCAGTTTCAGAAAGAGGTACCATGACCACCATCAATGTTTGAATTTAATCAGCTCTATTATTCACAATAATATTGTCCATTTTTACTTATTTTACAAATATGAGGAAATGCAGGTCCATTTCATAGCTCTACACTTCAAAATATTTAAAATAGTAGCAATTTTTATGATGGAAAAATGGTAATCAATACAAAAACCTAAGGTTTTTACTCTCCTTTTGGCCCAAATCTACGTTTGTGGTTCAATTTGTAAAATAATATTGCAAGTAATTTCAGCTTTACTAAGAAAATAGAAATGGAATTGGAATTTCCAAGTGGCAAAAATCATAGGAAACACACTTCTCAAGGAGAATATGGGACAAAATGGGGCGACCCCAACACCACGTGAATCATCTAACCGTAAAACAAGTGGCATGTTTTTTCTTCTTTTTTTTTTCTACATCTGGTAAAGCAACTTACAATTTTTTTTCCATATGCGCCAAATTTCTTGCGCATTAGCTTTACTAAACTATTCCTCTTTTTTTTTTCTTTTATTAATACCACAAATAATTCCCATAAAAAAAACATAAATAATTCGTTTTTGTCCTTTAAATTATGGTAGGCTGTCAAGGAATGTGACTCTGACCCACATTTGCCAAATTTTCATATCCCATTCTCTGTTTGATAAGAGTTTTTTGACTTACCAGACTATTAATATTTTAATTCCTTGTCATGGAGTGAAAGTTTTTCTCTTTTTTTGCTTTTTTTGGGGTGTTCTTCCCTTACAAAAAGTCCATTCATGAAGTGCTACACTTAAACACACAAATATCGAAGTATGTAGTTTGCCCATAGAAAAGTATATTGAATATTAGGATAAATATATAAAAAAAAACTGTAAAATTTGATCATTTTCCATATAAAATATGTATTTCAAAACATCACATTCATCAATCTTCTTAAGAAAATATAATGAAAGAAAAAAAAAACCCTTAAGACAACTTTTTTTGAGTTATTTGTAATTTATTATACTGTTTCTGTTTCTATTTTAATTGCAAATTTGAAATCTAATGTTTACTTAATTTACCCTAAATATTTATTCACTATTTTCGAATTAAACACTATAGAATATGTTTTTCTGGATGTTGCATGCTTTTTCATTTTTTTTTAACGTTTCATAATTTTCTAACTATATGAGTCAAAATGTGTATCCTAATAAAATTTTAATTTCAGAATTTTCTGAAATTTCAAGTTAAAAAATGAATTTGAATCCTTTTTTCTAAAATAAAACTAAACACCAAAATCAGACAAAATTTGTGATAAAAATTTCAAAATTCAATGTTAAAAGTTCATTAAAAACTAAAAATACCCAAAACGAAAGTAAACATATATTCCATGTGGGATAAAATATTGAAATAGCATAAATATGGAAGGAATGAGGAATACGTTTTAAATATTAAGTTTTAGGTAGTAAAAAATAAATTGTTTAGATTCCTTAAAACTGGTCAAACCCAGAATACAGGAGTGAGAGTTGATTTAAGGTTGATATTCCAAGTGTATTTGTTTTCAGTAAAACAGAATAGACAGCAAGATTTAGGGAAGAAAATTTGCAATTCCTACAGCCAGACAAATTTTGCTTATTTCCATAATTCCCGACAAAGGTCGTAGCCGCTTCTTTGAACTGCGTTTCATACCTAATCACTTTTTTTTTTTGTTTAGAATAAATAAAATGTTATTTTGTGATAAAAATCAACAATAGTCGGCTATACTTTAAATGATAATCATAGCCTAATTAACTATATATATCCCAATTACTTTTACAAATTCTAAAACGTTTTTTTTAATCAAATATAATTTTTTAAAAACATAGATTCGAATTAAAAATTAAATACGTACATCGCCCCTTAAATCAAATATTCAACAATCTCAATTTTTATTTTTAATTTGGATATTTATTTTCAAAAATTTTTTCCCTTTAATAAAATATATATACTATAACAGTAATTGGCAATAATTGTTCAATACTTTAATTCTCTTTTCTCCTTCCTCATTTATCGTCAACGAACTTTCCAGAAATCAAATATAGTAGTCTACGAGTAGTAAGAAACAGCCAAGAACTGCACCTACCGCTATAATTTTTCCTTCATAAAAAGTAAAACAACTGTAGCAAATGATTTTTTTGTTTGTTTTGTTTTAATATGGGTTTTTGGAAGTATAGATAGCAAGTAGGGATTATGGTATTTTGGTCTCTCTGACGCCGTATGAGTGACAGAGTAGTTTATAGATTTAGGCACAACAGAATCTCCTGTGAAAAGACCACGTCACTATGCCTCTGCAACTCTTTACTCTCCAAAACCGCGGGCTGCTTTTTTTCTTCTTCAACAACCCAAAAATCACAATTCCATTCTTATTATATACTATTTTAGTAATTTTCATCTCTTTTTTTTAGTAAATATAGTACTACTAGCTAGTAATAAATTCAATCTCTTGGCACTGTATAGAAAATGAAATGTGGGGTGGCATTGGTACGTTAAAGGAATTTTTGTTTGCATTACGGCAATGAACCAAATTATTCTTCTTAATGGAAGAAATTACCCAAACAGGCAGGGCGGGCAGGCAGGCAGCCCACAGTATCCCTTATCCCCTTCTATCCCCGAAACCGCTTTTCACTAACTTTTGTCTGTTGTTTTTGTTTCTGTTTGCTTTATTTGGCTCCTTTGACTGGGTCCCCCCATCGTCTATAATAATAGAACGTGATTTCTGTTCATGGTTGCCACTCCCTTTGCATGATATGAGAGAGGGTGAATGAATTCTCATTTCTTCTGGTATTTCTCGTAATTAATGATCTAATGTTGCAGCACTATTTGTTGGAACTTTCTCAAATTTTGTGGAGTGAACATGAATCAAAGTCATTCTACTAGTAATTCTTGTACCCAATCCAATTCATTCTTGCAATCTATTCTTTTGCATTATCTCCTGAGATGGGTAAATGCATTTTTAGGTTTACTAAATCTAGCTACTTCCAAATATTCAATTTCGAATTAAGTTTTATCCAAGGTTCGAGTAGAATTTTATAATATATATATATATATATATATATTTGTGTTCATAAATTTGGGAAGGCTATCAATCTAAGTACAAAAGTAATTCTTCCAAAGTTTGGTAGAGTTTCACCTTAATTTAAAGTTTGAAACATGGTTTTAGATGAACCAAGTCAAGTTAAAACAACGTACAGCTCAATTGAACATGACTTCGATTTCAATCCTTCTTGTAGCAGACATATGAATGTCGTGTTGCGGTTGGACAAACAGTTGATTATGTTTAGTTCACAGGACAAGAGAAAAGTTGATTGTCCGCTTCTTAATCGTCTGTACGACAATATGTCTGTATAAAATCCGTGAAAAAGCAATGTTACAACAAGCTAGCTAGCTAGCGAGGAAGCCCAGTGTCGCTGCTCATCGTCTTCTTTGGTACCCCTTGAGCCCTCCTTAAGGCAACTATGCCTGATTACTTTGGATTTCAATTTTTCCTTGTAAGGCGCATTGGCCGGCTCGCCTAGGGTGCTGAGCTTGTTGCCGTTCATGGGGCTTTGAGGGAAAGATAGGAGTGCTAGAGAGAGCGAAAAGAATGAAAGGCCTACCACGTGTCAGTGTACTGTGGTCTTTCTGCTGTTTGGGTTCGAAGGGAAAATGGAAAAGGAGAGGAGCGGAAAGGAAATGGTGACAATGACAGCCCTATCGAGTCAAATCAGCACAAGAAAACGAGGATACTCTCGAAAAAGTGCCATAAAAAGACGTGTAATTAACTACTACTAACAGGAACTGCTAGTCCCTTCTGATGCTAAAACACTTGCTAATTGCTGATACCAGTGTTACACTAGGTTTCTTGTTAAGCTGCTCCAGAATGGATTGGTCGATTAACCAATAATCCAAGTGAGTCTTGACAGATTTAGTTATCTGATTTCATCTCCCTTTTCTTTTGTGGGGCCTTCATATTTAAACAGGAAGCCTGCAAAGGGTGCTCATGGGGCACAATTGTTTCCTGTAGCAACAAATGCAAGAAGACATTTCTCAAAGAATTCCCACTATTTTGACAGGGATTTTTCACGGTCCTAGTTGAGTTCAGGCCTGAATCATTTTCTCGGATAGCGATATTAGTTTGTGATTCTTGTGTCCTATAAACGCCAGGACCTTTTCTTTTCCACAACATGCAGCCGCCCATATATGGGTGACTCTTACCATTCACAAATAAAATCTAAGCCTGCCCAAAACACTCTCTTAAGGTAATTACATTGTCATTGTTTCCAAGTTTACATCATTTCACCTGGAATTATTGATATTGTTTCTAGGTTGTCGTTGAGATGTTCCTTTAATTTGGCTATGACCGCCTATATATGCATTCAGAGTTCAGATTTAAAAATATACTGAAAGACACACATGCTCACACGAAATAATCATAAGCAAATAGAAATTTAGGTTTATATATTTTTCTTATTTGTTGGTTACGTTAATTATTTCCATTATCAGTCAATAAGTATTAGTTGGACAGTACCAACCACTAATCATGGGAATGATTTCTTATAATCTTTTAGGAAAAGAATTAGCCGTTAGTTGCTGATTGGAAATTGGGAGATGACAGGATTGTAATGGACAATATGGTATTGATTCCGATTAGACGAGGCAATATCTGGCTGGGGAAGCTAACTAAAAGAGTAAAAGTGACATTAAAATGACAGATTCATGGAGTGCCGCCTGTACTTATCAAAGTTCATGCAGGCAAAATGATTATTAATTAATACAATTAAATTTCATATTCACAAACTCATGATGATTATTCAAATTAGAAAAAAAATATTACATGAGAGTATTGATTACACTGTTAATTTTGATTGGATTTAATAAAATTCGTGGTGTTTACATTCTATATACATTATCAATGAATCACAATCTATCATTCTCAATGTTAAAAATTCTTATAAAACAATGTTTATCTTCGATGAAGTGAATCAACTATAATTTACCAATGGAGTATGAAATTTACTCCTGCTTGATGATATAGATACTTAGACCTTAGAAGGGCAACAAAATTTTGACCGGTGGTTTTGCCAAATTAGCTTGCGAGCAAAGTCAGGTTTCAGAAACACTAAAAAAAAAAAAATTAGAGTTACAATCTGGACAAGCCTGTGGAAGCTGTCTCTGCATTATAAGTAAGGCAGGTTCTACATCTTGGTCATTGTTTCTTTTAAAGGCTATACCCAGGGTTTAAGTCCCAATTATGGGTGATCATCGAGCATTCTTTCTTGTTGAGCTTGTGCTGCATGCATTTTTTTTGCTGATATATAGTTTGCAGCACAGTTAATTGGCTGTAGTGGGGAGCAAAAATGATGAGGAATTCTCAGACCCCGCAAGAATCTAACATGCCTGTGCCTTAGAATGATGAAGACAACTAAAATCTGGTATGACGTTGAGGAATTAAGCAATGTCATGATTGCGAAAGAAGGAAAAGGGGCATGGAGCTGTGGCTAGCATCTGCTTTTTGTAGAAGTCAAATTGAGTTGTTCTTTGCCAATTGGAAGGAATGTTTTTTTTTGGAGTATCAAAAAGTACCACAGAAAAAGTCAAAATTTTGTAGCACTATTCTTTTCACCATCCTTATAATCTTTTCTTAGTCTGAAGATTTAATATAAAGCTTTGCCCATTGCTTATTATTCTCCTCGCCATTAGAAGCTAGCCTTGGAATTAAAAAAATTATGTCTATATATGTATATTTGCTTTAATCTAAATGATTTGGATTTTTGCAAGAAATGGGGATCAAATTTGGTGTGACTTTTTGATTAAACACCAGACTATGTCTCCAAAATGCCAGACTGAAATTTTTGTTTTTATTGATGATTTCTACAAAGCCATTTTGTTTCTTCCACTAGCCAGTAAAATGAAGTAAAGACTACTCCAAAGAGAAGAATGTATCTAACAACCAATTTGTTGTGGTGGATAATTTCTTAGGGTTATCGCCAGCAAATTATGACCCTCATTTTCTGCAGATTGTATTGTATCCAATCAGTTAGTCTTTAGCTATTTGTGAATCTTATTTAATCCCTCTCGCTGAAACTTCCATGTCCTTTAGTTTACATTCACGCGTAAAAAGTTGCAACTACACCGACAAGCATCATCATTTACATTGCTAGTCAAATGTTGTGCTAGATGATATATTGAGAAATATTGAAGCAATCGATCCGAGTAAAATTTGTCAATCTTGCTAGGCTTTGTCGTTTTTTAAATGTTCAAAAGCATCAAAGCTTCGAAGCATATGATAAGTGTTTATTGCCTTCCATTGCAAGAAAACTTGAAAGAAATTAAGGATTGCATTGACGTAAAACAAAAACGTGTATAATTAATGCAAATGGCGATTTGTATGATTCAGATATATATTCAAATGCTTCATCATTGGTGAATGAAAGGTGGAAAAACAAGAGGAATTAATTGAAGATTTGTTCATAAGGATCATGGAAAATTAGATATTGACAGGACGACGCGAAGGCAACAAGATCTTTGAGTCTTTTAATCATGGATCCTTATCACCGCTGCTTGATAAAAGGAATCAAACGAAATTCTCATTCACTTTGATAAGAAAAAGGGAGAGACAGGTTGACTACTGATTATTCACCTCATAAAGCCATAAAAACAACTTGTCTTCCACCAAGTGAAGCAAGGTACGATGTGTCCCACCTAATAATGAACAGCTAAATGACAAGTTTCGAATACATCTCAATAATTGCTGTCTCTCTAATGGAGTAAGAATTAAACCTCCGACTTGTTTTTCATCTTTCTTGTTGTCAAACTCAGACAGATGCCTCAACATTAACTCCAGGCTTTATTATAAGCGGGGAAACTCATCTTTCTTGATGTCTTATATTTCACATGGCACGTTTGAACCTCCCAATGTATAGCAGAGCAGTCTCAAGGTTTGATCCCCATGCAATATTCTGACTTTTTATGATGAGAAAATACAAATAAGGTTGTGAAGGAAAAGAAAAGAGGAGATTTATACTAAATCTACATTGATCTGCATGGCTTTCAGTTGCAAAATTTTCTGTCAGGCATATATAGTCCTGAGAGTCATATTCAAGTTAAGTATATCCGGAAGTCTATATACAGATTATATTCAAAGAACAGAAAAGCTGAAAAGCATAAAAGTTGCACTAGAAAGTAGAAGTATTCAGCACCTGAGGTGAAATGAAATCCCACCTTACAGTTCAATGTAAGTTGTTTATGTGCAATGTCTGTCAACTCTATGGCATATGGAAGTTATTTGTAGCAGGCAAGCAGCGGAGCTTCCAAAGAAATTATTATAGCTGAGAAAAAACCCCATTGAGATGCTTTCTCGGTAACACAGTAATACTTTTTGTGGGGTTCGGACATGAACAGCGGTTTACTGTCTACTCACGAGTTCGACAGGCCGAAGTATCTAAATACCAATGGCCCAAAGCCTCACAAACATCATTGAGCAGGGCCAGTGAGGTCGTTTTGGGCTTAATTTCTTTTGAGGAGTCTTCGAGGATTGCTTAGCTGCTTTCCTCTGTCTACTGTCGGTACAATTAGCAACCTATTTCTCCACCCTCCGGCAGCAGGAAAAGAGTTGAAAGTCCAAGAACTCCCTGGAATGTAGTTCCCTGTATGCTTATCTTGTTCTTATGCTTCCTTGTGCTATTATATTCATACTCAAGAGTTAAGACTACATACCGGAATGTTCTCTTTCTTTCTTAATTATTTATTAGGATGCTAATTTTGTTTGAACATTTTGTTTGAACCTGCACCAAAGTGGCGGAGTGACGTGGCCCAGGATTCCCCAGGTAGTTAAACAATCTATGAAAGCTTCTACCAAAGGCAGAGCCCCACAAAGCATCCAAACAAGAAGCATGGCCCAATGCACCCACTAGACAAATTAACTGATATCAACAAATATTTATAGGATTTGATTATGTTAAATAATTTAAAGATTAATAGAAAACAAACAAGACTTGTCTGCCTGACGATGCACCAATTCGTCTTATATGTCAACATTATTGGACCCAAGGCTTTGTTTGTTTGTTTGTTTGTTTTGTAGGAAATTGTGAAGGAGGAATATTCTCATCATGTTGAACGTGTACATGTAAAATGAGGCTCAGTAAATTAAGGGTTGTAATATGTTTTTAATGGTGTGGATGAACACCAAGTCAGTTCGATTTTAAAAATTAAATTAATCAAATTCTAAAAAAATTAAAACGCATCAAATTATATCTATAAAATTGAAAATAGTCGAAATTGATCCGTCCAATCGATTTTAATTAGTAATAATATTAATAATATTTATATTTATAAAAAATTTGCTCAATATTTCACTAATAAAGTCTAAATACCTTTAGTTTAACTCAAAAATAAAAATTTATTCACTAGATGGCTTTCAGTGACCAACGTCAGTCATGGTTAGATAATTCAGACGTCATGTGTTTCGAAACCTAAACTGAAATCTATTTGGGCTAGGTTTAGTATCTAAGACCCAAACTTCTATATAGATTAGATTGGATGACTCCTGTTCACTTTCAGCACCCATAGGTTTCATGGAGTTTTATGAGTTTGAAAGGTGGGATGAGATTATGGGCTTTGTAGGCCCAAAGAGCAGGGAAAGGTTGAACAAAACGATTCTAGGCGGAGGCGGAACTAAACCCATTAAAAGAGTTAGCATTTGAAATAGGATAGCTGACATATGAATGGTTGGGATATTGTTGCCAAGTTTTTTAATTTATCAACTTTATTATAAAATATTTTTTATTAAAAATAAGAATGTTAACTACATTTAACCACAGCAGAAATTCAAATATAACCAAATTTTGTCCTCAAATGTTTTATTTTCTATCTTTACTGCCAACAAACAAAGCATCCACAAAATATTAAAAGCCTTTTATCATCCTAAAACAATTACATGCTGCCAACCTCAGCTATATGATCATGTAACTTTATCATCCAATTCAATATTCTCCGAATCAACCAGAAGGTATTAATTAAATCCTAATCATGGTCAAACTCACTACTTATATCCAGCAACCGGTCTTATGATCCTCACTTAACAATCTCACAGAGAGAAAAAAAAAAAAAAAAAGAAGAACATTCAAGCTGACTGCCAAAAGCACCCTTTCATCATCCCATGTCTCGCCAACATAGATCCCTCTTCTTCCTCTTACAACTTCTCACTTTACTCATTTCAATCTCTTCATCAAACCCAAACCCGCAATTCCCATGCGAACCACCCTACTTTAACTCCTACCCAGTCTGCAACACTTCCCTGTCCATCACAGACAGAGCTCAATCTCTCATTTCTCTTCTGACTCTCCGAGAAAAGATCCAACAATTGTCCAACAATGCCTCGGGAATTCCTAGACTTGGAATTCCTCCTTATGAATGGTGGTCAGAGTCTCTTCATGGGGTCGCCAGTAATGGCCCTGGAGTTTCCTTTAATGGCATTGTTAAAGCAGCAACAAGTTTCCCTCAGGTTCTTGTCATGGCTGCTTCTTTTAATAGGACTCTTTGGTTCAAGATTGGCTTGGCTGTTGGTGTTGAGGCTAAAGCCATGTATAACGTTGGACAAGCTGGTTTGACTTTCTGGGCACCTAATATCAATATTTTCAGGGACCCCAGATGGGGAAGAGGCCAGGAGACTCCTGGTGAAGATCCCATGGTCGTTTCAGCTTATGCTATTGAGTTTGTAAAGGGTTTCCAGGGTGGGTCCTGGGGAGGTAGTGGAACATTCAGAGATAGGTTTAGAGGAAAGAGGGCACTTAGAGGAGATAATCATGATGATGATGAGAGAGGTGATGGACTTATGAATTCTGCTTGTTGCAAGCATTTCATTGCTTATGACTTGGAGAAGTGGGAGAACTTCAGCAGATATAGCTTCAATGCTGTGGTAAAGTCTTCCTTTTTACTGTGTACTTGAGGAGTAATTTTATTTGGGTTTATTTTGTTTTAGGATTAGCTTAAGTTGTCTTTTTTGACCTGTTTCTGAGCATCATTTGACGGTTACAGTGTCTCTTCTTCAGTGTGTATTAGGCTGTTAGCCCATTTCAATCAAATTTAGGTGAATTTATCTATAAGCATAAGTCTCAATGCGATATTTGGTTTTGATAAGACAATTGCAAACTGTGTCAGTCAATTTCAATTAGGTTTGGCTTTTTTTTCTTCAATTTAAGAATGTTTAATATTTCTAAACCAATATTTAGTTGTGATAAGCCTTTTTTTGAATTAAATTAGCCAGTTTGAATTAGTTTGGTAATAGTACTTGTTTTTCCGAATTGAAAGGTTACAAAGCAAGATATGGAGGATACATATGAGCCACCATTTCGTAGTTGTATCCAACAGGGTAAAGCAAGCTGCTTGATGTGTTCCTACAATGCTATTAATGGGGTGCCAGCTTGCGCACGAGGAGATCTTTTGCAAAAAGCTCGAAATGAATGGGGCTTCAAAGGGTAAATGTTTTAGGAGTTGCTTATACAATGATAAATGCAAAATTTGAAAATTCAACCTTGATTGGTTAATAGACTTATCTGTGATACTTCTGTGGCATAAGTCAGATACATCACCTCAGATTGTGATGCTGTGGCAACAGTACAAGAAGACCAGAATTACACAAGAATACCTGAGGATGCTGTTGCTGATGTTCTTAAAGCAGGTTTTTAAGTTTTCCTAGTTATATCTTTTTCAATTGAATTGGTTAACGACTTTTAGCAAGAACTGCACCTTGGTAAGGATTAACGTTAAGTTGGTTGTCTGTAGGAATGGATATTAACTGTGGATCATATCTGGTTCGACATACTCAGACCACAATTGAACAAGGAAAGTTGCAAGAAATGGACATTGATAGAGCTCTTCTAAATCTTTTCTCAGTTCAACTCCGTCTTGGGCTGTTTGATGGAGACCCCAGAAAGGGGCAGTTTGGAAAGTTGGGACAACAAGAAATTTGTACCTCACAGCACAAGATGCTAGCACTTGAAGCAGCAAGGCAGGGGATCGTGCTTCTGAAGAACAAGAAAAGGTTCCTGCCTTTGAACAGAAATGCTGTTTCTTCCTTGGCCATTATTGGTCCAATGGCTAACAACATAAGCAATATGGGTGGTGGCTACTCAGGTATGACTTATGCTATAATGTTTAACTCTTGAAGGTCCATATCAGCTTCATGCTCTTTTCTTTCTTTTTTTTTTAAATGTTCAATGGAATTATGTGATTAGTGCATTATAATAAATTTCATTCGGCACTATATAAAGCATTGATAAATGTCCTTTTTATTTTTGTAACTCATACAGTTAATCAAACAATATGGCAAGCTACCCAAGAGTTAGCATGTCTGTCTCATAATATTTCCGTCAAGTCATGTTGAATGTGGATCAAACAGACTGCTGACTGAAGTTTTGCTAACCTCACTTTGTTATTGGGTTTCTTCATTTGGTAGACCTTTACGCAATATTTAATTTGTATACTATGGTTATTTGAGATTCTTTGTATGGCAGGTGTTCCTTGTGATCCAAAGAGCCTTTTTGAGGGACTGCAAGGCTATGTAAAGCAGGCATCTTATGCATCTGGTTGCTCTGATGTGCCTTGTGATTCTGATGCTGGGTTCAATGAAGCAATTCTTACTGCCAAGAAAGCTGATTTTGTGATTGTAATTGCTGGGCTGGATTTGTCCCAAGAAACTGAAGATCATGACCGAGTTAGTCTCCTCTTGCCTGGTAAACAGATGGCCCTGGTATCTTCTATTGCCGCAGCAAGTGAAAAACCGATAATTCTTGTTCTTACTGGTGGTGGACCCCTTGATGTTTCATTTGCTGAAGGAGACCTGAAGATTGCAAGTATTCTTTGGGTTGGATATCCTGGGGAAGCTGGTGGAAAGGCACTTGCAGAGGTCATCTTTGGTGATTACAATCCAGGTTAGTAGGCATAAAACTACCGCTCAGTAGCAGGCATCTAGACGCTGCATGAAATATAAAGTTCATTTCTTATGTCATTTGGTAGTGTAAATCCAGCATCTAGGGAGAATTATTGCCAGAACTAAACAAGAGTAAGCTATCTCTTCATGAAAGAAACTAATAATTGAAGCCATTTCAAATGCTACAAAAAGGTTAATCTATCCAATTGTGACATGAACTGGAAAGTTTTCGTTTCTCTGTAACATTAAAAAAATGCCCCCTATGCGTTCCAAGGTTCTAGAATTTAATATGATGTTTGGATATTTTAAAACAGGTGGAAGGCTTCCAATGACTTGGTATCCTGAGTCATTTACAAGAATACCAATGAATGATATGGACATGCGTGCTGATCCTTTTCGTGGTTATCCTGGGAGAACCTACCGGTTTTACACTGGAAAAAGAGTCTATGGCTTTGGACAAGGCTTAAGCTATACTGATTTCACCTACAAATTCTTGTTCGCTCCAAGAAAACTAAGTTTATCAAGGTCTTTTACAGGCACTTCAAGTAAGAATATATTGCACCAGAGACAAGTACTTGATTCCGTACACATTGATGAGGTGACATCATGTGATTCATTGAGATTCTATGTGCATATTTCTGTAACAAATGTTGGAGATATGGATGGAAGCCATGTTGTCATGTTGTTCTCTAGAGCACCAAAAATTTTTCAGGGCACTCCAGAGAAACAGTTGATTGCATTTGATCGCATACATACTAGTTCATACAGATCAACTAAGACAAGCATTTTAGTAGATCCTTGTAACCACCTTAGCATTGCGAATGAACATGGAGAAAGGATATTGCCCCTCGGTGATCATGTTTTAACATTAGGAGATTTGGAGCACTCACTTTCAGTTGAAACTTATTGAAGCCTTCAAGAATCTGAAAGAATATGTATTACTTGCATGGTCATTTTTTAATAATAGTATTCTAATTGTTTCAATGAGATGATAGTTTCTGTTGTGATTTTAGTTACAATTTCTTTGGCTTTACCAATCTGAAGGATCTGGTAAGGGCCCCAGAGCAGAACATATGACCTTTTGGCAGATCGAGTTACATGCTGCAGAACAATAAGAAGCAGATAAGTGTCTTGGTGTCCTTGGTGACAGAAATGGACAGGGATAGGGATAGTGAAAGGATAGAAGTCTATAGAGTTTGATTGGCTGGTCATCTGTCTTAATGAGTTAAGGTAATTCTCTTTTTTTTGTTGTTTTCCTTCTCAGGTCCTTCTGGGTGACACATGCAATTAATCTCTCGTTGATGAAGGGAAAAAAATAATGATAAACTCAGCCATTGCAACCATTTTCTGCTATGAAGTGCAGAACTGAAGGAGAAAAGGTCATCCCTAATGTATGATTGGATGACACAATGTCTGCAATGAAATGATTAAGTTGAGTTGAATGAATGCTTTGTTAGGTGTTGGTAGTGTTGGAAGATGTTAAGTTCATTCATTTTCTTCTCCACTTGTTATGCCCTTCTAAACAAACCAGGGAAAACATATTTCCTCTGTACTTTGCCTCCATTTATTTCATTCCTTTCTATTTCCCTCTTTGACATTCACAATGTGAACATGCACTCTGATGAGATATTGGAGTCTTAATGCGCTTTCTTGTATTCTCATTCATCAAAGAAGATAGAATGTCGAGAAGCATGCTTACAGCTGTTCTTCACGTTACAAAAGGGAAGGTCTAGATATTCTAGTTATGAATGTACCAACAAGCCACGAGCTTTCCTTTTGTTACTTTGACCTTTTTCTTTGGTTTCCATATGCGGCTCTCCACGAGACAATCTGTCTCAAAACTCTTTAAATGCATTGCTTATTGTCTTGCATGTGGGAATGCTGCTGGGCCAAGGCTCACATACTCAATATGAGCTGTGTATGACTCTGTTGTGCACCGTAGGCTTTATATCCGCATCATTGGCAGCTAGGGTGCACTTTTTGGGTCCAACAAGTTGCTAATTTAAGTAACTTTGTGTTTTTCAGTCTGGCTACGCGCTGCCTAGTAAGCTTAACCTTGAGTTATGCCTTTCTTCAGCTGATAAGAAAACATTGTAAATAGAAATTAGAAACAAAGAAGTAGCCATCAACTTCATGCCTTTGTAAGGGGTTGGTAATGGCGTGCCATGATGGAAAAGCATGGTGGATTAGATCAGGAAAGTAAATGCAAGGAATGGTGTAATCAATATTATCATCATCATCATGGAATGTAAATTTTCAGAAGATTGTTAGCGTATCTTTCTGTGGTTTTACTTTTGCAGATTCTTCTGCTCATGCAATAAAACAATGATAGCCATCCGATTATACCCCAAACTGTTCTTAATTAGAGATGAATTGCCAGAGTCAAAGAGGAGCTTTCGGCCTCCCCAAAGTAGTTAGTGAACATATTAAAAAAATTTTTCTTTTTCGTTACTTATTATGGTTGAGTGTCAAGAATTTATGGGATTTGTTTGATCTGAAGAAAATACAAAAAAAAAAAAAAAAGTCAATAGAAAGCAAACATTTTTCACATTTGATATCCAAATGAAAATTCCATCATGCCATCAAAACTGAGGAAATAAACATACAATTTTCATTTTAAAAAAAGAAGAATAAGCAAACAGGAACTGTCATCCTTTTTGACAAGTACCAACAACTTTAGCGGACCATGGCTAACATCCAAAATTGCAAACTTGGGAGGTTTGGCTGTGGGGACTGGCGAAAATGGAAATACTCGCCATTCCCATTAATATCCATAGCCAGTTGAAATTTTATGCTTTCAAGGGTGTTTCTTTTTGCCTATAGGGAAACAAATATTGAAATTGGAGATACTTATATTTTACTTTCGAATCAATCACATATTTTTAAAAAATAATGTGAGGAATATCATTTAAATTTTCTTATCTTACTAATCCCTTACAATTTTTTTAAAGCAAAATTTTACAATATATTTTGTTAATTTGACAGGCCATGACGTTACTAATCATTTATACTTTTTAATAATTTATGTTCATTCATAACTACTCCATCCAATGCATTCTACTTGTATTTTTCTTATGTAACTTATGTAATCTTTTTTACTAGGGTGGGGTTACCTTCGTACGCCAAAGATTAATGATCAATTAAAAGAATAGCCTATTAATTACAAACTTTTTTTTCCTTTTTTATTTTTTACATAAATATTACTTATGCTGAGCTGTCTCGAGGATTCTCGCGGACAGTCCCAAAACTTTTACGTACACCACTCCACCAGTCTCTTCATATAGGCATATAGCAATCCAATGGCCACCTGTCAACATATTAGAGCTCTACGTAAGCATGGTAACCTTTTCTTCTCGAATTGACGCGTTATCTGATTGCGTGCGGGAGCGCCCGAATCAATAATGAACTTGGACGAAACCAGAGAAAGTGATGGACAGTGAGGAAGATTGGATGAAAAGAAAAAGAGAGAGAATAAATTCCAAGGCAAATGCAGATATAAACTTCACCACTTAAAAAGGCAGATTGGAAGTCTTTTACTCTGTGGCATATAAAACCTCCACCAAACATAACACAAACCCTTCCCTCCAGAGCAAATTCTGATATAGTCAGCGCCATATTCGTTGCTAAAACACCTCTGTCTGGTCTGTTTTTCCTTTTGAGTTGCAGTTTGCAAATATGAGCGACCCCAAGTATGCTTATCCCTACCCTGCTCAAGGTACTCTTTTTTTGGTTTCCCTTTTGTTCGTATAGTTTTGTTAGGTTTTACAGAATGCAAATTGTGAAGTTCTTAGTTTTTGCAGTACTGGCAAAGTTTTAGTTGGAACTTGCTACACATCTTTCAGATTACGAAGCTTGTAACACCATGTTATGTTCATGGGTTTCTGTTTCCTAGAATTATTTTTTATTCTTAAAAAATTATGGTTTTCATTTTTTTTTTGTATGTAAATGCTTTTGTAGTTTGTTTTAATTGGTTTGATGTTTGAATTTTTGGTTACCAGGTTATTATCAAGGGCCCCCAGTGATGGCACCACCACAATATGCTGCTCCACCACCAAAGAGAGGGCCTGGTTTCCTTGAGGGCTGGTATTTCTTCTCCCATCTCTTCACATGTCCTCTGCTTTTCATGCTTTTTCTCTTTTTTTTTTCATTTTTTATTTTCATGGTTCAATTTTTTGTTCGCAGTCTTGCAGCTTTGTGTTGCTGCTGTCTTATTGACGAGTGTTGCTGTGATCCCTCCATCATCTTTGTGAGCTGATAATCCCTGTAATTACACAACATCTGTAATCTCACTTCTATTTTTATGGGATATATCTAAGAGCAGTGTAATGCAGTAAGGTTTGATCTTGTGAAATTGTTTTCTATTTTGTGCTTTGGACATCTAGTTTGTTCCTTGTAGTTGCTGTGCCATTATTATCCTTGTAATTCTCTAAGCAGTGAATAATATAATTATCAAATCTATAATTGTGATGAAACTTCTAGTAATCTAGTCTCCAGACTTTTCTTCTTTATTTTTGCCCTTTCAAATAATTATAGTACTATATTTAATGGGACTTTAAGAAATTAAATCGTGTTTAAGAATAAATAGTGTTTCACCAATAAAAAGGAAAGAAGGATTAATTGTGGGTGATGAAAAGATATTGTGGATCAGTTTATGGAGTAGTGAATCTGATGACTTTTCCACAACTGTGGGGTCATAGGGTGACTAAGACAGAAGATTAAAGGTAACAAATGGTTCAAGCATAAAACCTTCTATGAACCCTTTCTTTTTTTTTTTGGGGGGGGTTTTAGATTAAACAAAGGAAGGTAGTTTGTGTTCTAGTTTATTAATTTCATCCTCCCATTAAAGTCTGTTGGGTACCTTTAGTCTCCAGGCAAGGTAATTAGCCCTCTATACGGTGCAGGGCCAAGGCATTTAGCATTGTCAGAGGACTGGGTTGCAAACTTGCAATATTTGGTAATCAAAGCTGTTGAGTCATCTTATCTAAAAAGAATGGCTTTTGCCACATAAACTCAACGATTCTCATGTGGGTATCCGGTTCCCTATTTATTACTCGACAATTCTGTTGGTTGGTTAATTGGCTTAATATTTAGGTATCTGTATATGAAACGGGGGGAAGATTCCAAAGGTGTGGGTACCATTTTGTCATTGACTTAAAGCATCACAAAACTATATTCTTAATTCCATCTTTATGGTTTAAAAATGAAGGAAAAAAATGAGGAGTTTTAAAATATTATCAATGATGGAATTTTTGGCCATTTACAAGAATGACAGGAGAGTTTTCAGGATCAATATTGGTCAGTGACAGATCTACAAAACTTTAATTTCACTAAAGAAGATGGACAAAACTTTTCCCTTCCAACATCAAAAAAGCTGCTTATCACCAAGCAAAGCCTGTAGAGAAGCGGTGACAATTAAGAAATCAACAATTCCATGCGACCCTGAAGTTGGTTTGTTAAAATTGATGAAGTTGTGAACCTAATGTTGACATGAGAAGATGGATAGACTTCTCCGAAGTCTTCATTTTCAGGGTAGAGTTATCTGTCAGGTTGTGCTAATGTAATCTCGGACATAAACCTAACACCATCTAGGATTGTAACAAAGGCGGAGATTATTGCACTCTTCTGAGTTCTAACGAGATATGATCTGGGATGAGGCATGCACAACAGAGTCAAGTGTGCAATTGTCACGCTTCATTGTTCCAAAAATTCCTTTACGCGAAAAATGCATACTTTGCTCTGACTTTTCATTGATGCAAGAACTGCATGAAGCTTTTAAAATCATGAGAAGACTTTAGGAAGAGCATGAAGTAATTCACTGTAATTCACCATTAAATATAATTAAAATAGTAGTATTATAGAGTATTGTAATACATTACCACTTCCCAGAGATGTTTATTCTTGCAGGAAACTACATATCCAAGCGAGAATTTGATGAAACAGAACTGAATCTTAACTTCAGGCACAATGTAAGGACACAAACTTCATATAAACACTATAATTATTCCGCCAGGTGGAGCGACGGAAATAAGAAGCACTAAACGCAATTATTTACTGGACAGGCACTCTGCATGTGGATTATGTAGAACTTGCTAGAACCATATCAAGATGCATGGAGTACCTGCTAATATATTTACTCCCATAGACATTAAGCTTTTACAGCCTCTTCCATGTATATGGGCTTTTCACATCCATTGCTTATCAGCAAATTTCCGGGTTCACCACCATCTATATCATCGCCACAACTAAGGCTACACCCACCACACCCAGTGCTCTTGACCCTGCTTCCACAACCAGCACCACGTCCGCCACAGCCACCACAACCACTGCTATTCACCCTGCTCCCACAACCCCCTCCACAGCCAGCACCACAGCCACTGCTGTTCACCATGCTTCCACAACCACCACCGCATCCACTCCCACACCCACCACTGCATCCAGCACCGCAACCACCATAGCCACCACTCTTCACCATGTTACCACATTCAGCACCACAACCACCACAGCCACCACTCTTCACTTCGTTTCCTTTCTCACCTCCATAGTCCCCATTGCATGAATCTTTTTTGGGTATCATTGCATTTTCTAAGGTCACATCACCATCTAAATTGACTTCAGTTTCTATGGAGGCGGTCAGGTTGACATGGTCATTCTCAACTTCTGTTGCACTATCTACCTCTTTTGTATTTTTGACATCAATGGTCAAGCCAATATGTCCTTTCTTCTTCAAAATGTGAGAAAGTATAAAAGCTGATATCAATCCAGGCAAAACAAACCATTTCTCCTTTGCCTATTCAGGTTTAAAAAGAAACGTAGAAACGTAAGTTGCAAGTTCTTTTGTAATTGTATATTTGTATGTCAAATATATAGGTAAACTACCTTCAGACATCCAGATTTCAAGTCAAGCAATGCAACGGCCGTTCCATATGGATGTTCTGCAGAAAACTCAACAGCAGTCATAAAGTCACCTTCATTTCTCTTCTTCTCACAATGTTTGGGTTCATAATCCAGTTTTCTGCCAAGAAAAACTTTTACCTGTTCAAAGATGATAAGTTCAGTGGAGTTAATTTAGTATCATAATCAAAACAAAGGGAAGTTTCTCTGCAGATATACTGTAAGGAAGTATTTCAGTAAGAGTACAGCAATAACACTAAAAATTAGATTAATACATATCATGTATACACACAGAGCTAATACATGTAAAGACTTGGGCAGAGAAAATTCAAAGAAATAAGCAATAAAATTACTTAATATGATCTCCATGAGCTCTGTGAAGAGATAGATGAATGATTCAGGTAGCCAATCATGTTGGGGATGTTTGTGTGTACACACATACATATGCAGGTCGGTAGTATATGTGAGTACAAGGGTTGGTCCCTTTTGTAGGGTGGGTCAGGTTGGCAGTTGACATAAGGGAAGAACCTTTACTGCTCTATGCTTTAGTTGCCAAAATGAAAGATCTACTAGAATTTAAGAATAGGGTGATAATGCAGTGACACTGTGTAAAATAAAGGTTTCTGGCCACATGGACATTAAAGGAGAAATTTTTGCAATAACCTAAGAGATTTAAATGTAACGAGCAAACAAATGGATGCATACCATCCTATTGCCTTTGAGATCAAAGAGATGACCATGTTCACTGACTTCTTCTGAATGCTGAAGGACCCATTGAGAATCCATTAAAGACCAACGAGTCCCAACAAACTCTGCCAGAGCATGTGTTTCACCATGCTTTGTGGTACCAATTACTTGCTTCCTTGAAAGACAGTTTCCTTTCATCTTTGCCTTTCCAGATTCACTGTAATCAAGCCCCCAAATGGTAAAATTACTGCTTCAGAACATTACATATCTTGCAACTAACAGTATGGTGAGCCACCAGAAAGATGCATGCATAGGCAATATAATTTGTTTCAAAGAATTATCATGGCTTTAACATAAAGTTGATGAACAGAAAATCCCTGAATCAAGGGTATTTAATACACTAAAAAAATGAACTAAATTATAGTAAGAAATCATAAAAATTGTCTGTATTTCTTGAATTTTATCATGAGAAATAGTTTACCAGTTGAGCATTACCTTTTGTGATTAGCACATTAAATGTTATCCAGTAGCAAGCGTCTAATAGAATGGTCGATATAAACCTTTCTTTCAAAATCTAGGAAAAGTGATATCTCTGTTGGGAAGAGTGTACATAATTATGGTTTAACATAGTAAAGCTTGACAAATACATAAACAGCACAGATCAAAGAGTCACTATGGAAACTGTGGAATCTCTGATGTGAGAGATTAGACAAAACAAGTAGCAAATTCCAGCATCAAATTGAATCTATATGAGACTGTGCAGTGTGAATAGCATGTTTACCAAACATTTTCCACTGAAATGTTTATTGATTTGTCCATTATATTATTACCATAAAAATTAACAAAAATAGATTACATAACTGCAATTGTAACTGTTATATACATACTTGTGTACACACAAACACAGAAGAGAGAGAAAGATAAACATGCACTCAAAGGGATACAAATACATAATAACACACAAAAATACGTGGAAGGTAATGTTAAAGTTGCTTGCTGGTATGAAATTTGGATGTAAGTATACCTCATTTGGAGTCTTATCACCTCAGCTTGAGTTTCATCAATGACACGTGTGCAACCCTTACCAGCTTGGACCCTTCCTGCTAAAGGGAGCTGAAAACAAGAACCTTTTGAAAAAGGGCGGGATCGAACCATGTGAAGCATGTGTGGTGCTATGGCAGGTACTGTAAATGAAACAGCGACTCGTAGGCCAATTGGTTTTGAAGATCCATTTCCAGAACTGGGCATCAAGTCTAACCATTTCTCCACAGCAAGTTTAGAAACTGGAACCAGAAACTCTCTTAAAGAGAGTGAAGCAGTACCTAAAGTTTTACATGTCTTTGTTCCTGGTAAGTTGGAAGCTGAATGTGATACAAGTTCGAAGAGCAGTTCGCCATTAGGTTCACACTGAAATGAAGCAACCTGTTTCTGCCCCGACTTAGATAAGATAGTCAGTTTCTGCTTAGCTTTAAAGAACACATCAGGTTGAGTTTTACTAAACAACACAAAGAGGTTTCCCTTTTTCTCATCTGGTAAGTTCTTAACTCCTACAAACTCCAAAAGGACCTGAAAAAGGCATTAAGAATAATGAGTTAAAAACCATTGAAATATGAAAGCTGCTTCAGTAACCTGGCCAGGCTAAATATAAGAAAAACTGAGAAACTATGAGTAAGTTAATACAATCAAAACAAGTAGATAACAAGCAGCATCTACTTTCAGATGCATAGTAATGGCTTTAATTATATGTTATTATTGAATTCATGTCAGAAGTTATGATCTTCAATTATCTTTAAGTTCATAATGATGTAGTTGAGATCTAGCATTTCTAAGTTCTATAGTATTTTTCATTTATCAGTAAAAATTCTACAAGGACTCAGCACAGCCTTTTGTTAGAAAGCCAAGAAATTACAGCATGTATCAAGAACATACAAAATAATGCAGATAAAGTTAAGCTTCAAGGATAAGCATTGCAACCCAAGAACAAGAAACTGGCATATGATAAGATCTGTTATTTCATGGAAGGCTAAAGAAAAAAGTTACCAGAAACTACCTCAACAACCTTCATCTCAGGAAGCTTAATAATTTTCTGACAAGCATTTGTGGCATCTACTTCCTTACTCAATGTATCAGGCATGCAAGGAATCGCTGTGAGAGGAGATGGATAACTCCCTCTATACATGGCCCCTGCCTTCCAGTACCTTATGCCAAATGTCTCTTCCCACTGTTTAGTAGTCCCAGAAAACCCAACATCAAGCTTCTTCCCTTTAGTTCTGTCTGAGTCTGTATCATCATGCTCCAATATCTTGCCAACAGCTTTATTCAAATCTTTGCAGTAAGAGACAGGATGCAACTGGTGGGTATGCCAGATAAGGTCAATGTCATAAGTTGGAACACAGAAGCGCTTTATGGACCTCTCTCGATTTCTCTTGATTAGATGCAAGAAACCCTTATATCTGGCAACAGCTCCTTCAATAAAGATGTCATTGTGCATATGGGCTCTAGACACCTGTCACAGAGAACAAGATCAAGAAGATGCTAAAGAAAATTGAAAGATGGAAAACTACAGAGTCTAAAGCAATTTCCTAATCGTATATGTGTTTCCAATCTAACCAGATATACTTGGCATTGCATAAAGCTTTTAACCTGACAACAAGTATCATCAGAGCCCCCTACACCATTTTCTTGGTCAATACTAAAATTTCTGTTTGATAGATGTTGTCATTCTAGTGGCCATCAACTAATCTTCTAATTGACATTAAGAATTATCAGAATAATTACTTGAACATATTGATTATCTAACCTTCAAAACAATAGGATAAATGCTTGCAAAAATTCCAACTTCAAAAGACAAAAATGATCATTCTCAGAATTACCTGATAAAAGAAAGGACTCTGCCTTTTAACAGCCGAAATTAGATCATATTTAGTGTGTTTTTCAAGTCCAGAGAGTGTTTGAGAGGCATTTTCAGATAATGCTTTGGTCAAGTCAAAGTCATAAGGTTCATCTGGATAAAGTCTACTCCAAATTTCTTCAGTTTGCCTTTTACATGTGCATTGAAGAGAAGATACAACATTAGAGTTGTCAAGGATCCTCCCATAAAGTTCCTCACAGTCTGACTTGTAACGAACCTGAATTACAAGGACAAGGAATCCAGATCAGCAAATCAAAATAAACAAGCAAAGCGAGGCGAAATTTCTAATGCTTTTATTTATCAGCTTTGAAACATACCGGATTGAGCCTGTGACAATGCCAAATCCATTCACAATCCAGAGGAACAACCAGAGGCCCTTCCGAAAACTCTTCCTTATGATATTTGGCAAGTAAGGGAAGCCAGTAAGCATTGTACCTGAAATTAGCGTATCTCAAAAGGTCAAACTTCTATTTCATAAGTACACAAAAACTGCCTCATGATTTAGTTCCCAAGGATCGCAGAAAAAGCATGAATTGGAGGGAATTTATACTAAGAATCAAATAAATAACTCGGAAAAACTGAAAGAAGATCAAAATTATAGTATTTGAAAAGCCACTGCCACAGTACGGTTGACAGCCAACAATAAAACATCCAAGTCAATACTACCCAACCCAAAAGAGACCCAGAGTTTGAAAACGGGAAAATGATGACTCTAGCAACAAAAATTTAGAAACAATCGGGATTTTGAATTGTAAAAAGTGATCACCTGTAAATGGCTCTTTGGAGAGTAGGACCATCATAGAGCCAACGATTCCTATCTACAGCTGCAAGAAACTCAAGCTGCTTCTTGGCTGCAGCCACAAGGTCCAGACTTATCTCTGTCTTTTGTGCTTCAATCCATTCCAATTCTTGCTCTTTCTCCAATTCCATCCCTTAATTCCCACCTATAAAACAATCCCATCATTAACAAAACAACAATAATAATGAACCCAATAACAAGAATTATAATTGAATTTTATAACCCATAAAATCTCGATAAGAATACAGGAAAAATGGTCAGGTAACCGCCTGGAAAGCAATGGGTGCTCAATGTATAAGTAATAACTGTCGCGTGTTTTATTTCAGTTGGCTTCCTGGCGTAGATGCATTCTCAGCTGCCATACTTATAACGAGTTACGTGGTCCGAATGAAGTAACTAAAATGACCAAAGTATCCTTTCAATGTTTCGTTTTTCCTTCTCGACTGTCTATGAAGTGTCCAAATTACCCTTGGGAAAGGAAATCTTATCAGGTGTCGGGTGATGGCTAATTGGCTATGTGTTGACCTTAAAATTGTGCCATTTCAAAAGGGTTTAACTCTTTTTAAGTTTCAACAATTTATTCTTTGATGTATTTATTGAAGTAATTAAGCATTTACTTGGGGGGGTCAAAGGTCTTTTTCACAAGGGAGAATATGCTTCAATTATCTCTCTCTCTCTCACTGCATTTTCCATGTTTTTTCTTTCTTTTGTTTGGATTAATGTCAAAGAAAAAAAAAACCCCAAATTAAGAAATAAAAAAATATTAGTATGTCATTGATATGGACTTGAAACTTGCATTGAAGTTGTCTAATCTTTAATTATTTTCTTTCTTACATCTTTATCTTAACTTCATAAATTTTTTATGATAATTTTCGAAGAAGTAAGAAGGAGAATATGGTAGAACCTTCACAACATAATGGAACAAAACCCATGAACCATGAGCTCTTGGCCTAGTGCTAGTGCTGAGCTTTTTACAAAGCTGTGTGTTCCAATCCAAGGTACCCCCTCTCTAAGAGGCTTTGAAAAAAAAACAGAAGCAAAGCCTAAGGGTTGTTTCTTTTGATAATCGAAATCAATGTGATTTCCTACAATAAGCACAAAAAAATCTCCAAAAACAGAAAAAGTTTTCTTGTACTAAAAGTCTGCTCATTCGAATTATTGGCTTTCTTTTTCATTAGGTGGGGAAATATGTGGACTAGAAGACAAAAGCTTGGCTACAATTATTAGCCTTTGTCTAATCTCAGATTAGACAAAATTGAACAATTCAAAAAGGAGGATACTGTGGATCCAACCGCCTGTCACGATGTTGGTGTTGTTTCTCTTGTTGATTTCTTTCGTGTACGAAACACGCGCAGAGAAGAGAAGGTAGTACATAGTACAGAAAGTGATGTGCAGTACAATGCTTGCTTAATGCAAGTGCAAATGCCGTGAGCTTTTTTGAAATAGATAATTGAATCTTCCAAACCCAAATTGGTAAAAGCCATGTCTCATGGTTGATGATGTCTCTCTCACGTTTTCACTGTGGCGTAATGATGAATCCACAGCTCCAAATGTTCAAATAATTAACATTATTTCCTTATTAACATCAATTTGTATAAGCCCCATTGTCCAAATAGACTTCCTAATATTCAAAACCAACATGAAGCAGAGTATGAGCAAATTGTACAGTCCTATATGACAATCAGAAAGGTTTCCTTTCTTTATGAGGATCAAGATATAAGTAGAGTGCTCAATGAAAATGGATTTTAAAATGCAAAAAAGAGCATAAAACCTTCCTAACAAGGAGAATTAGGATTGCATCCGCAATCCTGTACCTTCAGGGTTTTAAATGAACATCTATTATAACTCAATTAGATACAAATTTGCCAAAATCATGATCTAATCAATAATGTAAGAATATATGTCAGGTATCATGCATTCTGACCCTGCCTTTATTTCCTGGCCTCCTGATATTCTGCTTCTGGGGCCTGATCCTCACCCTGGGACCCTCCAGAGGAACCGCCAGCACTACCAGAACCCTTACTCATGTGCTCACCAATCTTTGAAACAGCCTTATTTGCAGCGTCCATTTTGGCCTTGATTTCATCTATATTGTCCCCAGCCATTGCTTTCCTCAAATCCGCCACAGCAGACTCTATCTCTGATGCAATCTCACTGGGAATCTTGTCTCTGTATTCATTCAAGCTCTTCTCAACACTGTATACGGTTGTGTCAGCACTATTTCTCAAGTCAATCAAAGTTTTTCTCTCCTCATCTCTCTGAGCATGCAACTCAGCCTCTTTCACCATCTTCTCAATCTCATCCTCGGAAAGACCTCCAGATGATCGGATTGTGATCTGCTGTTCTTTTCCTGTTGCCTTATCCTTAGCAGAAACAGTTACAATTCCATTGGCGTCAATGTCGAATGCGACTTCAATTTGTGGCATGCCTCTAGGTGCAGGTGGAATACCAACAAGATCAAACTCACCCAAAAGCTTATTGTCAGCAGCCATGTGACGTTCACCTTGAAGAACTTTAATTCCAACCTGAGTCTGGTTGTCTGCTGCAGTAGAGAAAACCTGAAACCACAAACTTTAGTATAATTTGTTGTCCAAAAGATATCTCAACACATCTTGAGATGTGAACAGAGGATTGTTAAAAACTTAAAATAGTATGCCGTCAATAGCAGCAAGCAAAAACACTAAGCTATCCTTTTACGACAATAACACTTATCTACACAAGATGGCAAGGATTCATTTGTGCAGACATGTGTATGCATTGGCAAAACATTCTAGTGTTGCAGGCTACATACGTATTACTAACAGATAGAGAATAGCTTACGCACTCTGATACAAAGTCTATAGGCACAACATAATCAACTTTTAGTTTTAAACACTGGCAGCAAAGTTATTGTACTCTCCAATATATATGACGCAACTGACCTGTGATTTTTTTGAAGGAATAGTCGTATTTCTGTTGATCAACCTAGTAAAAATTCCTCCAAGTGTTTCAATACCAAGTGACAAAGGAGTTACATCCAACAGAAGCAACTCCTTAACATCACCTCGAAGGATACCACCTTGAATAGCAGCTCCCATTGCAACTGCCTCATCAGGATTAACCCCTTTGCTTGGAGACTTGCCGAAAATTTCTGCAACAGTTTCTTGCACCCTGGGGACACGAGTCATTCCACCAACAAGCAATACTTCATCTACATCATTGATGGATATCCCAGCATCCTTCAAACAATTCTTACATGGAATTCTAGTTCTCTCAATTAAGCTGCTCACCAGACCCTCAAACTTGGATCTGGTTAGAGTTATATTTAAATGTTTTGCTCCAGATGCATCAGCAGTTATAAATGGAAGGTTGATTTCAGTTTGGGATGTAGATGAAAGTTCAATCTTAGCCTTTTCAGCTGCTTCCCGAAGCCTTTGCAGGGCAAGCCTGTCCTTTGAGAGATCAATGTTATCAGTTCTCTTGAACTCACTCACCAAGTATTCTAATAGTGCATTGTCAAAGTCCTCTCCACCCAAGAAGGTGTCTCCATTGGTTGCTTTTACCTGATAAAGAGATCCCTAAGTAAATCGACTTAGCAAAAGCAATGAACAAAACATCAAATAAGGAAAAAGAAGCATACCTCGAAAACACCATTAGAAATTTCTAATATAGAAACATCAAAAGTTCCACCTCCAAGGTCAAATACTGCTATGATACCTTCTTTGTTATTCATCCCATAGGAAAGCGCAGCAGCAGTTGGTTCATTGATAATCCTTTCAACATCTAACCCAGCAATCCGCCCAGCATCCTTGGTGGCTTGTCTTTGTGCATCATTAAAATAAGCAGGAACAGTTATGACAGCTTTGGTCACTGTTTTACCAAGGTACGCCTCTGCAGTTTCCTTCATCTTTGTTAGAACGAATGCACCAATCTGGCTCGCAGAATAAGTTTTTCCATTGGCTTCAAGCCAGGCATCCCCATTGGGAGCTCTAACAATCTTGTATGGTACCATCTTCATTTCTTTCTGTGTCTGGGGATCATCAAAACGTCTCCCTATCAGACGTTTGGTTCCAAAAAATGTGTTTGTTGGGTTGGTCACAGCCTGACGCTTGGCTGGGGTTCCAACAATTAGCTCCCCCTGCTGGTTGAAGGCAACCACTGATGGCGTGGTTCGAGCTCCTTCAGCATTCTCAATTACTCTAGGGTTCTGCAAAATGCATAAAGAAAAACTCAAATAATCTGAGTAGAACATAGTTCCCCAAAATGAAAGGGAATTCTATTATGTACTTCAACAAAGATTAGTAATATTAATAGGAAAAAGTATAATCTACCTTTCCCTCCATCACCGATACACATGAATTGGTTGTACCCAAGTCAATACCGATAACCTCATTACCAACAGGTCGTGAGCTGTATGGCAGGGACAACAAGACATTAGCAAACAAAAAGCCATTGAGATGGATAATGTTTTGAAGAAACAATAAGATCACCTGAAGGGTCTCGCCAAGGATGCCCATCTGACTAATGGAGAGCTAGCCAATGATGTCTTTGCATTTCCAGTCAACTATGACAAAAACATAAAGAACGCTAGTAAGCTTTAACGGCCAATTATATTCTACTACTACAAAAATCCACATTGGAATATCTCATCCTGAAGATCCCTAACACAATATTTCAAATTTGTTTACTAACGTTAACTCAGAAAAGTTCATAACTCTAAAACTATTCTAGTCCATAATTATTAACAATCCAACAGCTCATGACTAACCAAAAGGAACCCAATCCGACATAACTTAAACCCAACAAAGAAAAAGAGCCATTTTTTTCCTTTTAGCATTGATCTGATCATTTGATTAAAAGGCTAAGACCCAAAATCAAGAAAATAAAACAAAGGCAGAAAAACTTCATTAATGTTGCTGCAATATAAAATCTTTGACCTTTAAACAAACATTGAAAATAAGCAAAGACTATACAATTTCCCCATTAAGGAATGAAAATTAAAACAGAATTCTAAATCAGATAACATGAAAGGAAAAGAAAATAAAAAACGAAAAGAACATCAAGCAAAAAGCATTGACTTTTGACAGCAAAAAGACCGAAACTTTGAAGAAAAGTTAAAACCCAAAAGACCCAAAATACAGAAATGAGAAACTTACCGATCTGCAAGCAGAGAGAGAAGCAGCATGAAGCTCACGGCGTTGTAAAGCACGACGAAGAACTGAAGCAGCCATGAGAGGAGCAAAAAGCTAAAGCCTTTATGAGGACCAGAGGGTTTAAGACTGTTTTAGGGTTTTAGGGAAATGGTGGTGGGTTCTATTTAACATGATGGGTTTTGTGATGGAATGACAGTTTTGGCCTTATGTCATTTTGAGAATAACGGTGTCTATTGGTGGGTTTGGATGGTAAAGTAGGAATAAAACAAAACATGTCAAGAGAAATTAAATTTAAGTTGTGTTTGTTATGTTAGAATGTGATTGCCATTTGATATAATACGAAGAAGTAATGATTATAAGAAATGTGATTATTGGAGATTACATTATATTGTTTCGTTTGAAAACATTGAAAATGTAATATAAATTTACAAAATTATATTTTTATATATAAAAATATAAAATTAAATAAATTTATATGTAAAATTTTAACTTTTCAATTTTATTTTTTGAAATAATAAATAATAACATGATAAAAATAATAAAATATTTTTAAATATTAATTATTTAAATATTAAAATTACTAAATATTTATTTTTATTTTAAAGTTATAAAAATTAAAATAATAATACTTAGAATTATGGCATGAATAATAAAAAATATTTTCAAAAAAAATTATTGATAGATCAATTATCAATAGATATTCTCATCTATTGATATATGTATTATTTTAATAAGTTTTTTTTTTCTCATAATTGCGGCATCCAAATCATTTTTTTCTTAAATCTTCTCAATTTCTTAGTAAATTTCTTCAATTTTAAAATGTTTAAAGTGTTTTTCTCTCAATTTTCAGCATAAAAAACACAAATGTTTCTCAAAATAAGAAAATTTGAATTAAGGTTTCGTAAAACAAGTCTCAATTTATCTAATTCTATAAAAAATTTGACGGTGAAATTTGATCCAAATGTATTGATAACTGGCTACTATGAACAATGAGAAGAAGGAAAAAAAAAGGCAAGAAGGAAGAAGAATAGAACAGAAAATAGAAGAGAAGGGTTAGGAGATTAAGTTGGAGAGAAATTTTTTTTTACTTTTCTTTTGCAGAGAGAAAATTGACATTTCCTTCTCTCATTATAATCACATTGCAAATGAGAGAACTTTCTCATCTCAAAACACCAACCAAACAATGTGATGTCCCTCAGCCACCGTCTACCAAATGCGCTTAGGGGCAACCAGTCATGAGGAAATGCAGGTCAAAAAAGACTTCTGCTTTGCCTTCTTAGGCAAGTTTTAATAGTAAATTATTTTGGGCCCAGCTGGTCTGGTCTAAGCATACCAAACGCCCCCTTAGACTACGCTTCGTGGGCAACAAGCCATGAGGAAATACAGGTCAAAAAAGACTTGTCCGCTTTGCCTTATTAGGCAAGTTTTGATAGTAAATTATTTTGGGCCCAGCTGGGCCTGTCCTCGGCAGTTCAAAGCCTGGTCGGGACTAGAATCTTACTGCGTAGTTTCTAGTTTGCATCCATGTATAATAACGAAGAAAGAAACTTTGATGTCAAGGGTCGCACTGTGACAAAATTAACAGTGCATTTGATACTAATGGATAAAAAGATGACAATGAAAGTTTTCTCCATCTAATAGTTGAATTATACCACCTCATTTCGTACCCGGTAGCTCAAAGAAGTAATATCCTCCCACATTGCCACTCCTTAAAAAAATACAGCATAAAGATCCAAAACTTGTCTGTATGAGCTATGAATGAATCACATTCTAAGATTCACCATGAAAACCTAACTTCTTTTTCTAGCAGAAAAACATGTCGGTGGTTGCTAGATGGTCCTCGTATATATTGATGAATATAGGTTATAGTTTAGAACTCTTCCAATTCAGTTTTATCCTCTGAATGCTCTGTTGCTGTTGTCCTTTGATCCAAGTACTCTTCTTCAATTGTTTCCTTGAGGATGAACAGCCTTTGTATAACCATAGGTTGAGTCATGTTTTTAGCTTCTTTGATGTCAGTCTCCTCCTTATTCAGAAAGTACGCATCCAGCAAGATCTTAATCCACTTATTCAGCTCTTTTGGAGTACTGCTAAACCACGTAATGGCAAACAAATAGAACACGTCATGCTGCTATAATAAAAGGTGCTACAATAATTTGAAGATGAAGAAATTTGCTTACGTGTATAAAGCATTAGGATCCTTGGCTTCATGTTCGTCCCCTGGAGAGAAAGCTGTTGCTAATGCAGAAAATCGCTCTTCAGGGTCTGTGATGTTTAGCAGATGTTTGAGCAACTTTATCTCTTTTGGTGCAATACTCTTAAGACTGCTCTTTGTGGCTTTGTATAAGCGATACATGATGTCTTTAACCTGTACTTAGATGTTGAAAAAGAGAAGTATGAGAATAGAAAAAACTAGGCATATTGTGTTCCAACTTTCTTCGGACTTAGATGATTGAGATTTGGCGTTCATAACAGACTTAAGAACCTAACCATGTTTTTTAAATGCCTCCATAGTAGATCTTAAAGAAAATAAAAAACAAAACAAAACTATAATTAAGATAGAATAAGCATAAACATGTGAATTGAACAATTTTTCTATCTCCTAAAGATGAAATAACTCAAGAAAGAGACCAAGATGCAGCATAATGGCAATACCTCGTTCTTCATAGTTGTGGACTCCTTTGCTGAAGCCCAAGCACTATTTATCAATAGAATCAATGAAGAGTCAAGTTCCTTTGCCTTGGCAAGGCTTTTGATCTTTTCACATGCTACATCCACAGAAGGAGAATTTAGTATATCATCAAATTTTGCCTGGGCAGCATCTAAATTCTCCACAGCCTCCAGTGTCTTATCATAAGCACCAACTGCAGACAAGCATCTTGCGGCCAGTCTAGCTACACCTGCTCCAAAAAAAATAAAAAAGTTTTCTAATTAAGCCAACTTCAAGCAAGTGAGAGGAGGAAAGATAAAAATCTTAAACTTTTTGAAGGCATTGTCACCCCTTATCATCTTAGAATATCTACTACTTTTCAACCAGCATACCAATTGAGACAGCAAAAGTCACAGATGCACAATGCTTACCATCACGGTCCTCCAGACCATCATAGGTTTCTGAAACCAGAGCGAGGTAGCGGAAAAATTCATCCGTGAAGTCTTTACGTCGCCTTGTAATAATAGCATTTATATCTGTGGGGCTATCTTGTATCTCCTTGAGAAGTTCACTGTGTCTTTCCATTTCATCATCAATCTGCAATGCTCATTCCTGATTACACAAAACCAAAAGATCCTCTAAAACCAAAAAGAGTATCTAAATTCAAAATTAACCCCATATCAGTCACTTTAGAAAAGTTGAAAAAAGAATCATAAATAGAGCTATAAATATTAATCGTTCGGATACTGAGAAAACCACAAATTTGACCCTACTAAGTCCCCCCAACAAAAGCTTGGTTTGATTGGGGTGAGTTTTCTCATTTCTTCAAGTTCCAAATTTACAAAAAAAATGAGATTTCATAACTCCCATCCTTACCAAACAAGTTAATATAAGAAAATTCAAACGCTTTGGGATATGGAAAACATGGTTTATACCTTCTTCACCTTGCTTTCCAGAGAAATGAACTTTTGCTTCATAGTTGGGTCAATCTCCTTGTCAGCCCGGGTTCGACATTGATTATAGAAAGTTTCCCGATACTTATTCCACTCTTCCCTTAGTATCAGGTACCTTTTCCATTCTTTTACTCTGGGTTTCTCATTCAAAAAGACATCGATTATTTTATCACAAATTTGGGTTACCGTATAACCTTCTGAAACTTCAACCTCTACTTGATCTTCAACCTGAGCATTAGCTATACCACTTGCTTGAAGACCTGAAAAAAGCAGTTTCTCTTTTAAGTAACAAATGTAAAAAACCATAATTTTCAACTTCATTTTTGCTTTCTGAAAATAGGGTTTAAGTGGGGTTTTAGTTTCGGTCATTATAATTAAATGACAAGATGCAAAAATCCAGAAAAGAGATGAAAACAACTCATTCACAACAAATTAAAGCAATAAAATATGACAAGAAGAAATACCCAGAAACAGAAAGCAGCCTATGAATAAAAATTGAGCTGAATAAAGCGCAGAGAGAGAGGTAATTTAATGCTTACTGGGATTAAAAAGTAGATTTTTGGAGGGAGGGAAGCTGTGGCTTTGCTTTCTTTTTCTCTTTCTTGGCTCGAGTTTGCAGGGTAAATGAGAGGGAGAAGATAAAAGAGGGATTTTGAAGGTTGTTGGGGGTAGTTTGTAATTGAAAGAGAATAAGAGAGTGTTATTGTTGGTGGGGATTGATACTTCAAGTCCCAAAAGACTGCTCATTGCTGCTTCTTTACTGCTTTGGCATGGAGCAGAGAAGAAAAATGAGGGGAGAAGTGGCTCTTTCCATGGCTGGACTTCTAAAGTGTGGATAAAATAAATATCTCCAAACAAACAGATGTTTTTGATTTGATCTTGCAATCTTGTCTTGATTGGGCTTACAATCTTCTCTTGTAATTTTGAACCACCTTTCTTATGAGAAGCCCACTTCTTTGGACCCTTTGAAATCCAAATGGCTAACCAGATCTGGTAAGAGTAGGAAATACGGATTTAGTTAACAAAGTTGTCCAAAGGGAGGATAAATGTTACAGTGCTAACCAATCTGCTCTGAAAACTCAAAACACTTTCAGTGGAAGGAAAAAAACAAAAGTATAAACCATGTCCAACACTCACAAAATTTAATGTCAGCTACAAACCCAACAAAAAGTTCAAAAACTTTTTGATCCTATTGGTTGATGTTTGAATGTATTTCAAAACTCTTGGGAATATGCATCATCAAATCCAATATTAATAAGAAAAAGTTTTAGCACTAATAGAGAAAGGAGCTTCATTTTACACACCCTGTTGAGAACTAAGTTGACATTGACATTTTTATTTTTCTCAAGTACAAGTGATTAGTAAATCCGTCATTCACCAATAAAAACAAAGGTTTAATTCTCTACTCCTCCAGCCAGGGACACCTCAGAACCGGCAAAGCCCAATTGCTAATGAAATCTTGCCAATCAGTTCTTTACACTTGTCAAATGCTGTGCATCTTACTTAGAAAGGAAACGTAATGTAAGGTTGATTTGCTGAATATTGCATGAAACCGTGTACATGCATCCAAAGGAATGGGTTAAGGGTAGGAAAATCCAGAGCCACAATGAAGATGCTAACGCCAAATTGAGAGGATGAAGACTACAAGAAGTCATTTCTTTCTTTTCGATCAAAACGACTAGAATCGGATTCTTCAATGAAGACAGCCCCATATAAAACTTTGGAACTACCTCCTCGATCTGCCCCACCAGCTGTAAAAGTCCTTTTCTCATGATCTTCCCTCCTTTTAATTCCCCCATCACCTCATCAAACACAGTTTAGGAGACCAACAGGAGAAATAAAAAGAAAAAAAAGCTAGTTTAGTTGTCCGAAGGTTCTTTTCTCTTTCCTCTGTCCATGCCATAACCTTTTCCAAAATAAAAATCGTATTGTTTCTTTACTGGTCTTAAACTATGGCTCATAGAAACGGTCATGCCCGTGATACAGTGATTGATATAGGGAACAAGCCGGTGACTTTGACTGGAGGGCTTGAGTATTCTGGCCTTACTTACACTGTGATAAAGAAGAAGAAGCTAGAAGGGAAATGGTTGAGCCAGGAAGTGGACTTGTTGCATAAGATTACCGGATATGCACCGAAAGGGTGCATCACTGCAGTCATGGGGCCTAGTGGTGCTGGCAAATCTACTTTCCTGGATGGTTTGGCAGGGCGTATTGCTAGTGGAAGCCTTAAGGGTAGGGTGTCTTTGGATGGAATGGCAATGAGCCCAAGTTTGATTAAAAGGACTTCAGCTTATATAATGCAAGATGATAGGTTGTTCCCAATGCTTACTGTTTACGAGACATTGATGTTTGCTGCTGATTTTCGACTTGGACCAATCTCAAGAGTGGAAAAGAGGCAACGTGTGGAGAAGTTGATTCACCAGCTTGGACTGACAGTAAGTACAGTTTCCAGTTTCAACTCTCTTCTTCATGTGGTTCTATATTCATCCTATCTGTAGCCTGAAAATTGGTTTCAGGAACCAACTATTCTAGATTCTCATGAATTTACCAGCAAACTACTTTCTAGTGACGTTCTTAATTTATGTGAGTTGTTACTACTTTCTTGCAGTCCTCCTGGAACACGTACATAGGCGATGCTGGGACTAGAGGAGTCTCGGGTGGTGAGCGCCGTAGAGTTTCGATTGGTGTTGACATAATTCATGGACCATCCTTGCTCTTCTTAGATGAGCCAACTTCTGGTCTAGACTCCACTAGTGCTTATAGTGTAATTGAAAAGGTGCGGGACATTGCGCGCTCTGGTAGTACTGTCATCCTCACGATTCACCAACCCTCATCCAGAATCCAGCTGCTCCTTGATCATCTCATTGTCCTTGCTCGCGGCCAGCTCATGTATCAAGGATCACCACAAGATGTCACTCTACATCTCAATCGGATGGGGAGAAGGGTCCCCAAGGGTGAAAATGCAATAGAGTTCCTTATTGATGTGATTCAAGAATATGATCAATCTGAACTTGGAGTTGAAGCAGTTGCTGAATTTGCGAGAACTGGCCTAAGACCACCCCCACTGACTGAAGAGGAAATGTCTGTTTCAACGGCAGCCCCAACACCACCCCCAGCTAATCGTGGCCGCCGCCATCAGATGGAAGGGCGCGGTGACGAAAGGAAAAATGACGGGCGCCTTCCCTTGCAAGCAAATGCACATTCGGCTAATGATTTTGATCATAGTGTGAGGAGCCCTTACAATAATACATCAATGTCATGGAGTGCTAGCCACAGTGGATTAGTGCACCAACTCAGATTCACCCCTACCAGGCAACGTACTGATAAAAAATCTCCAAATCCAATGAGGTAAAGTAGTTTTGTTTTTCGGCAATTTCTGAGGGAAATTTTTTTTTATTTTAGAGACAAAGAGCTGAAATGCCCGTGTTCTTTGCGTCCATGAAATTTTGCAGTTCATCCCCTGGCTACTACACATCCTCAAGTGATATCCTTCCAGGGACGCCAACACCTCACAGCAGTGACTATACTGTGAATGAAGATGATTACCTGACTCCGGATCATGCTGCTAAAAAGATCTCAGTACAGCACCTAAGTCCCAAATTTGCAAATTCCTTTTTCTCAGAGACTTGGATTCTCATGCGCCGAAACTTCAAGAACATCAGGCGTACACCTGAGCTTTTTCTCTCCAGACTTGTAGTCCTCACTGTCATGGGCCTCATGATGGCCACAATGTTCATGAAGCCCAAAATCAACCTGCAAGGCATCACCAATCGCCTTAGCTTTTTTATCTTCACTGTCTGTCTCTTCTTCTTCTCTTCCAATGATGCCGTGCCAGCTTTCATCCAAGAGCGCTTTATTTTTGTTCGTGAAACTTCCCATAATGCCTATAGAGCCTCTGCTTACACCATAGCTGGCCTGATCACATACCTTCCTTTTCTAGCACTACAAGCTGCTGTCTATGCTTGTATTGTTTGGAAAGCTTTGGAGCTTCGGGGGCCATTCTACTATTTCTTCATCGTTCTCTATGTCTCCCTTCTTTCAACCAATTCATTTGTGATGTTTGTGAGCTCAGTGGTGCCAAATTATATATTAGGTTATGCAGCAGTCATTGCTTTCACCGCACTCTTTTTCTTGTTCTGTGGCTACTTCTTAAACAGCCATGACATTCCAGGGTACTGGAAATGGATGAACAAGATTTCCACTATGACATATCCATACGAAGGGCTCTTGATGAACCAGTATCAGACTCCTCAAATTTTCGGATTTGATCCTCAGCAGAGACCTGTGACAGGATTCGGAATCTTAAATTCACTCGCAATTAGCACTGAGGAATTCAAGAAGTGGGAAAATGTTCTTATAATGTTAGGTTGGGCTGCTTTTTATAGGATTTGTTTCTATATAATCCTTCGTTTTGGATCAAAGAACCAGAGGACATAGGAAAATCAAGAGGAAAAGGATGACGCTAAAAGGGCTTAACATTTTGCTTCGTTCGAGCGTTACTTTATTGTTTCCCTGTCAAAACATTTGGAATCATGCTTATAAATGCATGAGCTAGCAGTACTGAATGCATACTTTTTCACCAGTCGAGAAAACAAAGGTTATAGCTTGTGACTTACGTTATTTTTCTTGAGGGCGTTGATATGCTGTTCCTTAAGTACTGTTAGCAGGTATGAGTCTTCTCCATAAAGAAAACTCTAGACAAGGCAAACATTAGTCAGTCACGAATAGATAGAGCCATGGAGATACATGGTGTGCTTAGGGGCATAGATATTTATGAATGAACTGGCTGGTGCAATTTAACCGAAACTTGGGAACATGATTTCCAATAACAACATAGGCACTTGCAGCATGAAATTTGTATACCCTTAGCAAAACCTGTAAGGACATATAACAAAGAAACTATAAGAAAGGGCAGGATATGCTTAGTCTCTTAGAAGCCGCGTTCATGTCTACTGAAGGGAAACTGGCATGAATTAGGAAAACCAGCTTGCATCTCTATCCTACAAGCTTGGTCCAAGTCACTTTCCGAAGGGTTCACAATTATAAAAATTACTGGAAATAAAACATGCTTGATAATTACATTACCCTAGTGACAGCTTTTCCATCATTTGTCATTAGCCCAATCAAACTGCAAAACTAACAAAAAAAGGCATGTAACTGCTAATTTTGGCCATATGTATCAGCAATGGACAAAGTTTATGCTTTGAATATGCCACCTATCTTTGTAAGCATCAAATAGACCTTGCTGGAAACAGGCTAACCAACTTACGCACGGTCTTGCACAGTCGATTAGTTTTTTTTTTATCTATTTGGCAAAACAAAGAATCCATCTTTCAGTTATATACATGGATTAATTAACCATGTCATAACCCCTGCCGAAGATACAAATACCTATAGGTGACAGGCATCTCTTCAGATCAAGAGCGTATGAGCATGTTGTGATATTGACAGGATAAATTATCAGGAAGGGAAATTACTTTATGTTAAAAACTAAACAAAATCCAATCATCTGTTATCTTGGCCTTTTTTAACTGCATGGATAGATTTTCAAAAGAATCTTCAACTAATCTCTTGATTTATTGGTTCAGCTAAATTGATGTTAGGAGTTAAGTGAATGCCCTTGATTTGTTTCTTAGGGAAACTTGATCTACTTGAGTAAAGCATTTTTCAGAAATAAATTTCATGACCAGAACTCCTGAATAGTACAAGTAGACTTTCATAGAATGCCCTTTTCCACTATGACAGTTTAACTGGGATCAAAATTGAAAATGCAGGAAAGAGGAAGGCCTGTATGCATAAACATGAAAGATTAGTGCAGATAAGCTACAGCACAGGCTAAAACTTATCTGGAAAACAAGAGAACAAAAGAGGATGGTTCACATTTTGGTTTTTCTATTGCCTCTATGAACATGAAAGTAAAGAGTTTGGTGTTAATCAAAGTATAATAAATTGCCATTGACTCTTTTTCTTTGTTTTGGACCTTTTGGTCTTAATAGCTAGGTTATGCAAAGGTAGCCCTCTCCCCTCCTTGATAAAAACGAGATTCAATTACAAGTTCTTGATTCAACAGCTAGAATACTTTATCAACTAAGATAGTTGGTCGATACATACCAAGAATTCCGTTTCTATTCTGAAGCAAGTATGGCCTCATCTGTAAAAAACTTAAGTCGAAGGATCTGAATTCTATCTGGTGCTTTGACACTTTTAGTGAGAGGCAATGTGACATTTAGTTAAAAAATTTCCAAGTAATTTTGATAAGCAGTGATAGAGTTTAAGAAACCAATCCATTTTTCATTCATTAAAAAATGAGGACCATCATTTTTAATTGTTGTTATTGCCTGTTTCCAGTAAAACTTTCTGTGAAGTTACTAATTCCATAGACTAGTATAACTTTCTATCTAAAATAGAACTAGTTCTACAACAGGACAGGATTGTGACCAAGTAGCACACAAAATGCTAGGTACATCTCCATCTTCCAAACTGTAAAAACACAACTTTTAGTGCTGCCACCTCTGCTAATATGATTACAACTCATGGTAATTATTTTTACATATTCGTGAAAATTGACAGATGACAATACAATTTTTCTAATTGGTTTAAAAATATGGATTTGCTTTCCTTCTTTTTCTTGAGATCAAATTAGATTTCTCAAAAGCCTATTGCCTGGTTAGAAACATGTTTTCCTTAGGAGTATTGGCTATGTTCTTGTCAAAACTTTTAGTTTTCCCAGGTACACAATTTGTAGGATTAGACCAGATTAAGCACCTGCATAAAAGGAATGCCAGGGCAGCATCTCTAATAAGGATAGTAGAGCTTTTACTTTGAGGTTGTTTCTTTCCCAACATGATGATTCCGTGGCCTTTGATCAAGCTAGCCTTTCAATCATCATGACCAATATGGAAATGCAAGTATGCCTTGCATTTTAAACAATAATTTTACATTTTAGTTTCAGCTTTCAAGGGTTACATCATAGGTAACCTTCATAGACACGACTCTCACAAAGTTCCACAGGGATGATTTTTATGTAGTCCAAATTATTTAGCTGCAAACTGGTAGAAAGTTCCAAAACCTTTCCGCACAAATGATAAATAAACAAAGGATAAAGTAAACTACAATTCATAAAATAATCCAAAAGCAAAGGCTGAAGACTACAAGAAGTCATTTTCTTCTTTTCAGTCGAGGTGACAGAATTCATATTCTTCTACTAAGAGATCCTCTTACAAAACTTTGGAACTACCTCCTCAGATGCAAATGCCTTCAAATACAACAAAGTGCTTTGAACATTTCTCTGTCTATGTTTATGTTAGTGAATTTAGAACGAAATTAGTGTGCGAGAGCACCCGAATATTTATCTCATTGATTGGTACATAATCCCCTTATCTAAAAAACAGAATTCGAATCCCCTTCTCTCAATTATAAAAAAAAAAAAATTAACATGCGGGAAATGACTAAATTTCTTATCTTGCGTATTCAAACTATCTCAATAGTCTTCTTCTCTTCCAATGACACCATCCAAGCTTTTATCGGTAGTAAATCTCATGTCAGTTCGTAAAACTTCCCTTCCTCCTTATACAGCCTCTTTTCTCACCATTTCTGGTGAATCCATTTTCCTCCCTTTTCCAGCGGTACAAGGTGTCATATATGCTTGTATTGTTTCGAAAGCTTTGATGCATCATAGGCCATTCTATCATCTACTTCTCGTTCTGTACCTTTCCTTCATCTTAACGAACGACAGAGTCTCGGTAGTTGTACGCTCAGCGAACTACAGGGAGCCAAACGATGTAGGAATATCAGCTTACGCCGTTTACGCAATAGCAATTCTTGCTTTCACAGCTCGGATTTTTCTTGTTCCATGGCTATTACTTTGATAGCCGTATGTTGGAGAATAGAACCTACTTTTGATCCTTCATTGAACAGGTTCACCTTCAGAGGTGGAGAATCGGGGAGTAGTTCTTTTTTCATTGGCATGGTATCAAGATTGTCAATCTTGTACATAGTTCGAACCCCTAGCTATCCTTAGCTGCTCTTTGATCATTTAGTACTAGACAATTCCTTTGATGGACCGGTCTTGAGCTGTGACAAGAACCCAAATCTAGAATTCTCTTGGTATTACGACATTACTCTATTAGTAGTAATAAAATCAAGAAGTGGGAAAGTTATTTTATGTTGGACTGCTTTTTGTAGCATTTATTCTGATCTAGCTCCTTGTTTTGGATTGAAGAAACAGAGGAGATGGGAAAATCACAGGGAAAAGGGATGTGCTAGATATGCTTAGCCAATTACATTTTGCTTGGTTCAAAATTACTGGATTTTTATTGTTTCCAATGTCACTGTATTTGAATCATGCTTACAAGTTTTATACAAAGTAACTAGTAGTGAATGTATGCATTCTTACCAATGGAGAAAACCAAGTGCTTTTATCTTCAATTTCATGGAAATAATTTGTAGTAATCATTATTTTTCTAGAGGGCCTTAATATTTTGGTTCATAGGTTCTCTTAGTGGATACGGAGGTATATGATTATACTCCTTTAACAATAGGGAATAGAATATATGGAAATCCATGGTGTGCTTATGAAACATGAAGATTATACTCTATTTCATAGATGGATGGGCTCATGCAGTTCTTGTAAACCTCACTTGACATGATGTTTTTTCTTCTCTGTGATGATTTTAGACCCAGAGGTGCACTTATTCTTGCTGACAAATGAAATTTCTGTATTCTTAGTTTTTTTTTTTTTACCAAAATGGTGATAACATGCTCTCTTATATATAGAAGCCCCATTGTCATGAACATCAAAGTGGAAAATGGCTTGAATTCCATTATATCAGCTTGTATTTGAACTCTGCAAGATTGTTTCAGGTCACTTACCCATACCCAAGTCCATTTTTTGACTGAGGTTGTTATTGTTGAGCAGTGAATGATATCAAATATCAGTTATATTTTCAAAGAATGCACTGGTTTTGCTGTGAAGGCTCAAGGGCAGAAAGCTAACAGGGAAAACAGAGAAGAGAAGAACTTAAGAAAAGGGAACTAACACCCTGAATTTTCATTAATTGAAAGAGTATATACAATACTCCATCAGCAATAAAACACTTCAATACATGATTCAACACAGCATCATTCACTCTTTTGCTATACTTAACACACTGCACAAGGCACACTTCATGCCTGTACATGCATAGGTTGCATGTCACTGTCACAAAATAAACAACAACTATGAAAATAACTGACACAAGCATGTACAGGGTGCATAACGGTGAGTAATGCAAGTCGCACTCTCAACCGTTATTGACATGACTTTTTCTAGCTTTGTAAGAACCGGAAACTTGCCTATTTGCTCTTTAAGTTGTTAATTCCATAGACAAAAATAACATGTCTGAGTAGAATGAAGATGCAAAGAAGTCATTTTCATCTTTTCGATTAAAACAACTCAACTGCGATTATTCGATAAAGAAATTCTCATTCAAAACTTTGGAACCACCTCCTTTAGTTGCATTGGCCTTCAAGTACAACAAATTACTTTCAAATCTTCTTCTGTGCTTCCTCTATGTCTAAGTTAATGAACCCCAAAAGAAATTAGCATAATGCGAGGAATCACTAAACTTGTTATTTTCTTCATCTTCACCATCTGTCTCTTCTCCTTCTACTGCTCATATCCTTTTACCCAAACTTCCCATGCTGCTTGTGGAGACTTCAATGTTTATAAGATTTCCATTTACATCCCCTTTCCTTCACTAGAAGCTGTTATAATAGCATATATTGTTTGGAAAGCTTTTAAGCTTCCTAGGCCATACTATTATTTCTTGGTTGTTATCAACCACTTCATTCTTTTAACAAACAACCCTGTTGAGGTAAAGCCCTGTGGGCACTTGGTGAAAAAGGCAAACAGGGTAGGTTATGCAGAAATCTTCGCAAATGTTATACTTGTTACGTGGCTACTTCTTAGGTAACCCTCATGCTATTCAAGTTAGAGAATAAAACCTGTTTTGAATTGAGTTCTCATTTAATAGGTTCTTTGGTATGTATGTACTAATAACCGTTTGATCTAAGTCTGAATCTCCAACCATGACTATCGTTTTTCGATCTTGATTATTCAGTACTTGACAGGAGAAGTCCTTTGGATAGGCTTAGGCTGTGGGAGCTGTGACTATGACCTAAGTCTAAGATTCACACCGAACTTTGTTTAGTACTGATATACTCAACAAGTGAGAAATTTTTCTTACAATGCTAGGTCAAAATGAACCGTTATTTTTCTTTTCATTATCATTGTATTTGGAATCATGCTTATAAATGCATGAATAATAGTGAATGCATATACATTTTCATTAACGGAAGAAAGTAAGTGGTAACTTTTGACTTATGCAATTTTCTGCTATATGCATGAATTTCCTCTGCTTCTGTTAGCAGCCACTTAGATACATGCATTATTTCCTTTTCTCTGCTTGTCTCTCTAACCCAGCCGCGCCACCTTTCACAATTAATCACAATTATGATTAACAAAAAAAAAATAGATACATGAATTCCCTTTAACAAACTTAGGCGAAGTATGTTGGAGGTCTATTTTTTGATGGCTTCTCCTGGGCAGGTTGTCAACATGATTTTGAGATGATATGCATCAAGGCATAGCATGTTAAAATCATGTGCTTTTTTTGTATCCAGGGAACTTATCCCTGTTTTCTATCAATGAAATCCATTAACTTTTAAAAACATTAGTCAGTTACAAAGAGAAATAAGAATATGTGAAGGATACTATAACTTATTTATGCCTTCTAATTATATGCTCATGGGGCTGAAATGTGCTCCTGAGGTCACTTACCCATACCCAAGTCCATTTTTTGACCGAAGTTGTTGTTGTTGAGTAGTTGGTGATCTAAAATATCAATTATATTTTCAAAGAATATGCACTGATTTTGCTGTGAAGGTTCAAGGACAGAAAGCTAGCAGGGAAAACAAAGAAGAGAACTTAAGAAAAAGGAACTAACACCCTCAATTTTTATTAATTGAAAGAGTATAGACAATACTCCGTAAGCAGTAAAACACTTCAATACATGATTCAAACACAGCGTCATTAACTCTTCTGCTATGCTCTAACACACTGCAGAAGTCACACTTCATGTCTGTACATGAATAGCTGCATGTCACTGTCACAAAATAAATAACAAGTAAACTATGACAATAACTGATACAAGCATGTGCAGGGGTGCATAAGGGTGAGTCATGCAAGTCTCACTCTCAACCGTTATTGACATGACTTTTTCTAGCTTTGTAAGAACCAGTGACTTGCCTGTTTCCTCTTAAATTGTTAGTTCTATAGACAAAAATAACATGTCTGCATAGAATGAAGATACAAAGAAGTCATTTTCATCTTTTCGATTAAAACAACTCAACTGTGATTATTCAATAAAGAAATTCTCATTCAAAACTTTGAAAGTACCTCCTTTAGATGCATTGGCCTTCAAATACAACAAATTACTTTCAAATCTTCTTCTGTTCTTCCTCTATGTCTATGTTAATGAACCCTAAAATAAATTAGCATAATGCAAGGAATCACTAAACTTGTTATTTTCTTCATCTTTACCATCCGTCTCTTCTCCTTCTACTTCTTAGATCCTTCTACCCAAACTTCCCATGCTGCTTATACAGCCTTTGCTTTTAAGATATCGTTTCCTTCACTACACGCTTTTATACTAGCATGTATTGCTTGGAAAGTTTTTAAGCTTCCAAGGCCATACTATTTTTTCTTGGTTGTTATCATCGACTTCTTTCTTTCAACAAACAACCCTTTTGAGGTAAACCCCTGCAGGCACTTGGAGACAAAGGCAAACAGTGTAGGTTATGCACAAATCTTTGCTTCCACAGCAAATTTTCTACTTGTTACGTGGCTACTTCTTAGGTAGGCCTATCCATGTTAGAGAATAAAACCTGTTTTGGATTGAGTTCTCATTTAATAGGTTCTTTGGTATGTATGCACGGATAACCTTTTGATCTAAGTCTGAATCTCCAACCATGACTATTGTTATTCGATCTTGATTATTCAGTACTAGACAGGAGAAATCCTTTGGATAGGCTTAGGCTGTGGAAGCTGTGACTGTGACCTAAGTCTAAGATTCACACCATACTTTGTTTAGTACTGATATACTCAACAAGTGAAAATTATCCGTATAATGCTAGGTCAAAATGAACTGTTATTTTTCTTTTCATTATCATTGTATTTGGGATCATGCTTATAAATGCATGAATAATAGTAAATGTATACTTTTTCATTAATGGAGGAAACTAAGTGGTAACTTTTACCTTAATGCAATTTTCTGCTATATGCATGAATTTCCTCTGCTTCACTTAGATACGTGGAGTATTTCCTTTTCTCCGCTTGTCTCTCTAACCCTACGGCACCACCTTTCACAATTAATCACAATTATGATTAAGCAAAAAAACTTAAGTACATGAATTCCCTTTAACAAACTTAGGCAAAGTAATTAGTCAGTTACAAAGAGAAATAAGAATATGTGAAAGATACCATAGCCTATTTATGCCTTCTAATTATGCTTATGGGGCTGAAATGTGCTCCTGCGGTTCTCACTCTCACAGAGGCTATTGAACATAACTTTCTAAAACAACAGAGGCAGACTTATTATTCTTGTTGACAAATGAAATTCGTATATTCTTAGTAGAATTTTGTTATACCAATAAAGCAATAACATGCTCCCTTATTAAATGTTACAATACAATGGCATTTTCTACTACAACAGGTTACCTGAGATCACAATCAACCATGAACAAGTTATGATGAAAAGCCCCAGAGATTGACTAAAATTTATTTAGGGAATAATAGAACACAAGAGGAAGGTAACCCTTTTAGTTTTTATCCAACTTGTATGAGCAATATGAAACAAAATTATTCCAAGCTCTAACCTCTAGCTCAACTCTCATATGAACTGACTCATTACCTTCGAGGGTTTAAGAGCTTAGGGGTTAATAAAAATTGGATAATCATAAGTCCAAACTCTGAATGGATAAAGCTAAAGCAAAATCCATTGCTACAGCTGGTACATAAGCCAAAACCAAAGGATGAAGACAACAAGGAATCATTTTCTTCTTTTTGATTAAAACGATTCAATTCGGATTCTTCAACAAAACGTCAGCATACAAAAACTTTGGAACTGGCTCCTCTGATGCAGTTGCCTTCAAATATAACCAATCCCTCAAACTTTTCTTCTGTGCTTCCTCTGTCTATCCCCTAAGTTATTGAACCCCAATAGAAATTAACATGCAAGGAATCATTAAACATGTTTTGTTCGTCATCTTCACCATCTGTAGTTTCTTCTCCTTATCTTATTTTCTCCAAGAGCGATTCGTTTTTGTTCGTGAAACTTCTCATCCTGCTTATAGAGTCTCTGGTCCTCACGTATTCGGTTTATCCACTGCCATTGGCTTTCCTGAGCCAGGAGCTGTTATAGAGGCTTTAATACATGCTTATATTACTTGGAAAGCTTTTAAGCTTCGTAGGCCATTATATCTTCTCTTGGTTGCTCTCGATCACTTCTTTCTTTCAACTAGAAAAGACCCTTTTTATAAGGAAAACGCGTGCACAAAGCCCCTCTTTGGGCCAAAGAAAATAGTTCATGCTGACATCTTTGCCTTCATTGTGCGTTTTTCCCTTGTTATATGGCTGGTTCTTAGATAGAGCTCCGTTATTCATGTTGGAGAATATACACGTATAAACTTTTTTTTGAATTCTTCTAACCGGTTCTTTGATATCGTAAGGAAAAACCCTTTAAGCTAACTGTCCAAAACTCCAATCCGCCTATCATTACTCTTGATAATTATTCAGTATTAGACCAGACAAACTCGTTGGATAGGCTAGGCTGCAGTGAGAGCCGTGAGCCTGTGACTATGATCCAAGTCTAAAATTCACTCAATCGTTATTCTTCTAGTACTGTTATATTCGAGAAGTGAGAAAATTTTCCTTATAATGTCAGGGTGGATTGCTTTCTATAGGATTTTCTTTGATCTAGCAGTTCATTTTGGACGGAAGAACCGAAGAACACAGGAAAATCACAGAGGAATCCTTAACAAACGTTTCATTTAGCTCAAAATGAACTGTTTTTCTTTATTTTTTGTATTTCTGTAATTGTATTTGGAATCATCCTTATAAATGCATGAATTAGTGCTGAATGTATACATTTTCATCAATCGAGGAAACCAAGTATTAGCTTTCGATTAAGACATTTTCTGGTCTAATCAACTCAAAGAAAAGATGATTTTTGGTTCCGATGATCAATGTTATTAAGAAAGGCTGGTAGAAACAATTCGTTATTCCAGAGAAGCTAAGTTTTGTCCTCTATTCTTTTGGCTGATATTAAGGCATATGAATTTCCCTATACAATACCCTGGCAAAAGTAAGCATAACTCAGTTAAATGGAGAAATAAGATTATGTGAAGGCTCATCTTAGCCAACATGCAATAAATAACCCTTGAGCTGATTGGTTTGAGGCCAACCTAACATTGTCTCTCCTTACAGAATAGCTATGGGGATGAAATCTGCTCATGTGCTTCTCACAATGGCTAACTGAACAAAGGTGGAGCTAGCCAATTTTTATTGAAGAGGCTAAATAAAGAAGAATAAGGATTAAAAATTTTAAAAACTAATATGTTAAATTCAATCAAAAATCAAAAGATTGATAATGAAAATATAAAATTAAATAAAAAACTATAATGTGTAAAATGTAAATAATTAAATACGATATATAAGATTAATAATTTCTTCTTATATAATCAAAATTGTTTAAAAACTACATATTCAAGATAATTTCATTTTAACTAAATATAAAACGTAAAGCACATAAAAAAATATAAGCAAGTTAATTTTCTCTTACATAATCAAGATTAATAAAATAATAATATATTAATAAAATTTTAAATAATAATGTAACATTACAACTTATATTTGAAAACTTCATAATAATTTATAAATTTTTAAAAATTAAAATCATAAACAATAAATTTTACGTAATAGAAAAAAGAAAAATATGGTAAGTAGAAGTTATCACATATGATATAACAAAAAAGAAAGAAAAAGAATATGGTTGATATTTTGTAGAAATTTGGGAAAGAAAATTTATAGAAACTTATAATATATGAACAAATAGAATATAAATAAAAAAAATAATATAAATTGAAAGAAAAAAACAAAAAAAAAGCTTTAAAGTTGAGTGAGATATGTAAAATCATTTTATTATTTTTTATGTGTATTAGTTATTAAATAAATTTTATTTTGATGGAGCTATTAAAAGAATATATAAAAATTTAAATTTTTTATGTAATGAAAAAAAAAAATTTAACCCCTCCTTCCCCATCAATTAAGGAGGCTTCGCCCGTCATTGAACGTAATTCTAAAACAGAAGAGACAATACTTATTCTTGTTGATGAATCGAATCACCGTATCTTTTGTAAAATTTTGTTATACCAAGGAGGCGGCAACATGCTTCCTTATTAGCAACCCTATTCTGTCACTCAAGTCAAATGGATTGATACATGCCATGAATTGCATAATATCAGCTTGGAATTCTATCCTTCCAAAATTGTTATTGGTCACTTACCAAAGGCTTTCATATGATAGCAAGAGTTCCTGGAACTAAACCATGGTTGATAGTTGTATTAGCCATTGGGCCAGGGATTAATAATTTTTGATACCCCAATTAAAAATGGGAAACTAACAATAGAAGCAAATCATTGCTAACTTTGGCCATATATGTATCAGCTATGGACAAAGTTTAATGCTTCGAATATGCCTTCATCAGTGACGCAGGTATTGCTGGAAACAGGCTAACCAACTTAAGCAATGCTTTGACGAAGATAATTATTATTTTGATCATTTTGACAAAACAAAGAATCCAATCTTTTCATTATACACTTAAAAATAATTACAGGTGACAAGCGGCTTTTTAGCAAGGGATTGTATTAACTTTTTATTAGTAAACAAATCAAGAGCTTAGTACTATGCTGACATGATTGTCAGGAAGCAAACCTTTTCATCATTTTAAGTTTAAATTAGAAAAAACCTAACCAATCATCCAAGGTTTTAGCCTTTTCTGAGGGGACGGATTTCCGAGAGAATCTTCCATCTGCTGATTAATTGTTCAGCTAAATTGTTAGACTGATACTCGGGGTTGACCCAATTGCCCTTGACTTGTTCCTAGCGTGACAGGAACAAGCGTGTGCATTAAGGTAAACTTGATCAGCCTAGTCTATGCTTTCAGAAACCATGACATAATTCTCACAGGAGGGCATTTTCCACTTTGACAGTTAATTTGGAATGGGGATCATAGTGTGAAAACAGAAAGGGACTGGATCAACAAATGTGAATTGCGTTATGTCATGAAACCTAAACAGTCATCAACTTATTAATCTTGACAGTTATGGTTAAAGTGAAAGGTTTAAGCACAATAATAAGTGATAACTTTGTCATAATCCTCATGTACTAAGGCAGATAGCATGATTAGAACCAGAAATTAATACTTAAAGAGGTTTGATTCTTAAGTTGATGGCATGTTTTAAATTAATTAAAACCAGATTCAGGAAACAAGATTGCCCTCTTGTCCTTCGGTTTTATTTTTGTTTTGAGACTTAAGCCATACAAAGGTAGATAATGCTATGTTCTATTTCTTCCTTCACTTTGACTGCATGCATGCTAAGGCTTGAACCAAAATAAATGTTAACCCTTCTTAAAAGAAAGTACATTGAATAAGGTCATTGGCAAGTGTGGCCTTATGGGCTATATACACGTTTCTAAAAGAAGACCAAGTAAACCTGATGACCTATATGATCGAATTTTGAGATATACCAAATCCAACATCTTTTTTCATATAGAAAACGAAGACAATGATTTTAAACTGATATTAGTTGTAAAAACCGAAAATAAAACATTTTCCTATCTTCGACGAAACTTCAGGATGGATGTTGCAGATTTCAAAGACAGAAAATGGGTTACTGAAACTTTGATTGGTGATTGGTTCTACAATGTTTTGTTACGTAGGATCATTTGACCAAGCAGAACACTGTATCTGAGGGACACCCCAATCTTCCAGTCTGTAAAACACAGCTTTTAATTCTGCTAATGGGATTACAACTCATCCTAATTGTCTTTACACGTTTGTGGAAATCGACAGGTCGATTTTAATTGGTTTGAGAATTTGGATTACTTATATCTGACCATATTAGTTGAATCAAAATATATTTTCTTGTCATGGACATGTTTTCTGGCGGAGTACTGGCCATTTCTTATCAGTATCATCCATGATCTAGTATGATGTTGAAATTGTTCGATATAGATAAGAGTATACTAGATTAAAATCAATTTAATCTTTCATGATTAAAATGATAAATTAATGTAAACCAAATAGGATTTACATAGTATTAGTTCTAAGTGCCTTTAAAATATCATTTTAGCATTGTGTTATACTAGATTGTTTATTATTTTATACACTACTGAATTAATTGAACTTCATAGTTGAGCTTGATTTAATTTTATACACCATTAGTATAGTGTCACAATATTTCATTTTCGTGTCTTTTTTTGATCAAATATTATTTGTTTTTTACTATTTACTTTTGTCCAATTTAACAAGGTAATTAATTTTAGTTAAAGAAGTAAAAAGTGATAAAGAAAATATAAATAGTAAAGTGATTAACTGTATGGGATGGTTATTATTTATTTATTTTTTACTAGAGTAGCCAATGTGCATTTTTCCTTGATGTTGCGTCCATGGTAACAGACAAGAAGAGAGACGGAGGCAGACGAAGATGAGGGGTTGTTCCGCTCCATTATTTTAAGCCAAAATTTTAATACATTGATTACCCTCCACCATCAAAACAAAAGAACAATAATACTTGTTAATTAATACCAATTATTTTAAAATAAATTTGATAATCAACTTTTGGATTGTTCTAATTCAATCTTCTTTCTTAGCAAATTAAGCTCCTCTAGTTTCCACATTGTGAAGTCAAACCTGCATTATCAACCTCTTTTCCGTCCTCTACCCTTTGTTTCATTTGTATGTCACCACCGCCGTGTCTGAGGATAATCATTAGAAGACTTTTGACATGTTTCCATTGATTCAATAACTGTCAAGATGAACGCCTTCTTTTGATCTCAAGTACTGGAAAAAAAATGTCTGGATTACTTCAGGTACGTTGATCATGAGAGCCATATGAAAAACAGCTTATCTTAGGAATGGTTGAGCTCTTGGTTTTGATCGGAAGGGTTAGCCTGGTAGTTGGTGAAAGTTCCGCAACTTGGTTTGCTTGATTATGATTTTGATAACCCGATGGGGCGTGCTCCATTTAAGATGAGATGATGATGGAAGGGTTGGTTTACTGGATTTTAAGAAGATGTTATGTGTTTTTTATCCTTTGTTTCTTCATTCTTCTTCCATCAACAAGTGCACAAGGTTAGTATCAGAACATATTTTGTTATGTTGTTCATCATAGATCAGACAAAAATTCTTGACCTTGTTCTTGTAAGACACTTTTCTAGTATTTGAACCAAATTTGTTTAACAAAGTTTGGTGAAACCAAGTATTTTGACTGAATAAATGTTCCAGAACTTAGTAGATGAAAGAACGAATCTAGTCTGTAACGTGTAAATTGTGCCAATAGCTCTCAAATCTGATTATCTTTAAAGAAACCGTCAGCGAGGTTGATCTTGTCTATGGAATGTTTTGTCAGAATATATGTTGGACAACGTGGATCAATATCGAAATGATAATTAACAAATTCCACATATGATGTTGTTATTGATAAAAAGAAATGATCAGGGTTTATAAAGGTTAGATCTTCCTTGCAAATTAGTGAAACTGCAATAGAATCAGTTTAATTACATGTTCTGGTAGAGTCTGACTTGTGAGGTTGTTGATGTTCTAAATTGGTTTTCCAACCTGATGTTGGAGTTGACCAAAATATGTGATGCTCAAAGCTTTAATTACATGCAGGCTTTTTGAGCATAGCATGCTGCGCTCAATCAAATTTTACAAAAAACAGCATACATTGGATACCTGATGATCAATGGTTTAGAGACAGGAAAAGTTGCAGGAACTTGAACAAAGGCATCGAAAGAGTTCGGATTTTTGACATCGAATCAGGGAAAAGATGTTATAGCTTACCGACAATAAAAGATCAGGACTATCTGATAAGGGGTTCATTCCCTGTCGGCGAAACAGAGGGGGCTCAGTTAGACTCGTTGTTTCGTGTTTCCATTGGCGTCACACCACTACACCTCGTGAACTCATCGGAGGGCTTGGTGGTGGAGGGAATTTTCCGAGCTGCTGATAGCTATACTGACTTCTGCTTAGTGCATGAAAAAGGGGATCCCTACATATCGAGTCTTGAACTAAGGCATTTGAATGGTTCAGCGTATCTAAAGGATAAATCATCCAGTATTCTGAAGCTGCTTAACAGAACTGATCTAGGGGGCATTGGAGAGACCAGGTATATGATTTCTGTATCCTTAAAACCCATAAACAAGTATGATAAGATTAGTGTCGGCATAGCAAGCACCATAATGATTCTAGAGAACTGAGTAATAAAAGGACAAAAGCAGGAATAACATGTTTCTTACAACAACAATGCCAAGCCCAGGGCATCGTTTTGATTGCAGATTTAACCTTTAGGGAGTTGGCAAGAGTGGTGCTTCAATCAAAAGAAAAATCAAATTGATTTTTTCCCCCTGGCTGAAACTAGAATTGCTGCCACGAATAACTGAATCATTTATGCATTTCTAATTCTATTTATGATTCAATACGCTAAAATACAATATCTTCAACTACACTTCTCTTCACTAGATCAACTTGCACAGAGCCAAAGTGTAAACACCGTATCAAGCCGCGAACTATGTTTATTAAGGCTACTTGCCAATTTCAGGTACCCAGAAGACGGATATGACAGAATTTGGAAACCAGCTTCAAGTCTTTACTCACCGGCCAACTCCTCTATTACTATCCACAACAATGCTAATACAACAGTGCCGCTCAAAGTTCTACAAACAGCTGTTACAGATTCAAATCGATTGGAGTTCCTGCAAAATGGCCTTGATAATGAAGACTATAACTACACGGTGATCCTCTACTTTCTTGAGCTCAATGACACTGTTACAAGAATTGGTCAAAGGGTGTTTGATATTTACATCAACAATGAGAGGAAAGAGGAGAATTTTGATATATTGGCTAATGGATCGAACTATCGAGAGGGTTTTTTCAATTTGACAGCTAAAGGGTCTCTGAATTTGACCTTGGCTAAGGTATCGAACAGATCTGAATTTGGACCCATTTGCAATGCCTTCGAGATCTTGCAGGTGCGTCCAAGGGATCAACAGACTGACTATGATGATGGTAGGTCTTAACAAGTTGTTTCCTATTTTTTTCTATTATTTTTTTTTTCTGTTTTTTCAATGGTCAAGTTTAATTATACTAATGTTTATGCTTCAGAGTTTATCTAGCAATCAAGATTCTCACTCATTTCTTTCTATTTAGTGATAGTGATAAAGAAGGTAAAAGAGGAGCTGTTAATGCTTAACCAGGGGAATACCTTAATAGATTCTTGGTCAGGAGATCCATGCCTTCCTGATCATTGGCAAGGTCTGACCTGCAACTCCAATGGTTCCACAGTCATCACAGATCTGTAAGTTGCTTTACTCTTCCTTTCAAGATTTACCACTTGGTTATAACGAATTCCTATGTTCTCTTGATTCTTGCTTTCAAGTGTAGATGTACTGAAAATTAGTTCCCTGTTCCTTATTACTATATAATTTCAGGGATCTTTCTGCAAGTAAATTTCAAGGGCCAATTCCTCCGAGTATCACAGAACTGACCCACCTGAAAACATTGTACGATCTTCAATGCTCTCTGCTATTGGTTGTTTGTATTGTCTACTAAGTAGCACGAAAGCCGCTAATTTGTATTCTGTTACTTGATTGTGACTTTGTAGGAACCTGAGCGACAATTACTTCAGAGGCGAGATTCCAACATTCCCACAATCCTCCAATTTGACATCAGTGTAAATTTTCTCTTCAAACTCAAATTTCAGCTCTTAAGTCCACAGAAATCTATTAATAAAATGATATTTGCAAATATTAAGAATTGGAAAGACAATGGTTCTATGTTCTATTATTCCACCTGCTAGCGCCATTCCCAAGCATATCAAATTTCTTCCCTAGAAAGTTTTATGCTTCATATATTGATTGATTTACATTTCATTTTCAGGGACATAAGCAAAAATGAACTCGTGGGATCGCTACCGGAATCTCTTATCTCACTTCCAAACTTGAGCATATTGTGAGTTGTTTCCTACAAAAGTTTAATTTTGTGCTGCAAAACTAGCTATTATCTGTTTGAAACTACGAATAGATTTGTAACTCTATGATCTTGTTATTTCTTCGCCAGATACTATGGATGCAATCCTCAACTTGACAATGACCTCCCATACAGCTTGAACAGCTCAAAACTAACCACCGAGTACGAAACTAGTCCATTTTCTATGACTTTGTAGAACAACAGAAGCATTTAAAACAAAATTAACTGATCTTTTTGCATCTACATTTCAGTTCCGGAGCATGTCATCGGAAATCAAGTGGTCCAACAAAAGGAATTGTCATTGGCACTGCTGCATGTGGAAGCGCTGTAGTTACTATTGCTCTTGGAACTGTTATTGTTTGCCTTTACAGACAAAAACTAATGGCTAGGAGAAAATGCAATCGAAATCGAATCTCCACGGCAAAGAGTGAGTAATCCATTCCTTCTTTACTCATTGATCTCTTAATTCCATGTCAGGAAGCTAATACAAACTAATTACATTTCTGAGTTTTAGCATAAAAGTGTTTGGTGATTTTTAAGTGCTTTTCCAGTCTGTGTATTATGTTCTGTCAAAGTAAATGATTTACCTTAGCTCCTTGAAAATGCAGATCCGATTTTCTCCATGCCTAGCACAGATGACGTTGTTGTTAAGTCAATATCTATACAGACATATACTCTAGAGGACATTGAGATCGCCACCCAAAAGTATAAAACCTTGATTGGTGAAGGAGGCTTTGGATCTGTGTACCAAGGTACTCTACCTGACGGCCAGGAGGTTGCAGTGAAGGTCAGATCAGCTACCTCAACTCAAGGAACTAGAGAATTTGAGAATGAGGTAAAAGTTATTATTAATAAATCATCAGCTTAGAATCCTACATTTATAGCTTCAACACAAAGTTGAAAATATGCAACTGATAACCATTTTTAATATATCTATAGCTAAACCTTCTTTCGGCTATTCGGCATGAAAATCTGGTGCCTCTTCTTGGTTATTGTTGTGAAAACGACCAACAAATCCTTGTATATCCTTTCATGTCCAATGGCTCTCTGCAAGATCGCCTCTATGGTAATTTTCGTTAAAAGCCCTTATATTTTATTTCTTGTCTTGTTCATCACTTGTTGATCATCAGTATTTAATAGGTGAAGCAGCCAAAAGGAAAATTTTGGACTGGCCAACAAGGCTTTCAATTGCTCTTGGTGCTGCTCGAGGCAAGTAACTCGAGATGCTAAGCTATTTATGCTTTATATGATTTCTCTACTCTAACAAAATAAGAATATTGATCCTATTGAAGTGCCTAATAAGCATTTGTAATTTTCAGGTTTGATGTATCTCCATACTTATGCGGGGCGTTCTGTTATACATAGGGATGTAAAATCAAGCAACATACTTTTGGACAATAGCATGTGTGCTAAGGTAGCAGACTTTGGTTTTTCGAAATATGCTCCTCAAGAGGGGGACAGTAATGCTTCCCTTGAAGTAAGAGGCACCGCTGGATACATGGATCCAGAGTAAGAATCAATCATTCCAAGCTAATTCTGATTTTGTTGAACTATGCTGCTTCTACAGCAGCAACTTGATTATAGAAACTATAGTCAACCTCACCATAAAACAAAAATGGTTTTCCATTGCCTACTTTGTCTTTAAAAAATTTTATAAGAAGCCTAACTCCTAACTTTGTTCTGTTATTAAGGTATTATTCAACCCAGCAGCTATCTGCAAAAAGTGATGTCTTCAGCTTTGGTGTTGTTCTCCTTGAAATTATAAGCGGAAGGGAGCCTCTTAACATACAGAGGCCACGGAATGAGTGGAGTTTGGTTGAATGGGTATATCTGATCTCATGTTTTCTCGTTTCTAGATCGTTGAATTCATAGAACTCCTTTATTAGAAATTTCTTTCTATCATTCTTAAACCAACTGCAAGCGAAGAGATTAACAAAGAGACACCTTTGCATGCAGGCAAAACCTTATATAAGGGAGTCAAAGATTGATGAAATCATCGACCCCAATATAAAGGGAGGGTACCATGCTGAGGCAATGTGGAGAGTAGTTGAGGCGGCATTGGCATGTATTGAGCCTTTCTCTGCTTACAGGCCATGCATGGCTGACATCATTCGAGAGCTAGAGGATGCTTTGATCATAGAGAACAATGCATCAGAATACATGAAGTCCATAGACAGCATATATAGCTTGGGAGGGTCCAATCGCTACTCCATAAATATGGAAAAAAAGATGGCTCTAATGCCTACCCCAACTACATCAGAACCCTCCCCTATTAACACACAAGCCTTGGCTCCTCCAGAGCCAAGATAGTAGATAGGTGGATGAAATGTTTATCAATTTATAAATGATAATCAGCTAACAGGAAGAGTATCCAATGCTTTTTCAATGAACGACTAAGTACATTCATCTATTCCATTTATTTTGAAGTTTAAGTGTTTACTATTGCATCAGACCTTAATGTTGTGTCAATACACATTCCCTGTTTCCTCCCCTTCATTCCCCACTCTTCTCAGTTAATCAGCCAAGTTGTTGCATCTTCTTTTGCCAACCACTATATAGTTAGGCCAAAGATGCAACACTAATCTAGACATTTTACATGATTTAAGCTATAAAGATCTGATTGGTGACTTTAGTCTAAATAAGTTATATACTTACAGCACCATATTTCAATTTCAGAATTGTTAAGCAACTGATGGCTTACTATGCTTAAGAATAAACATGTTACAATATGAAGCCAGACTAGACTCAACCACAGGGCATGTTAAAGCAATTACGAGCTTCAAATGTTTAAACTGGCATTATTTAGCATACAAGAGACCTTTTAAGCAACTAAAATTCACACTGGAAATATGGGATAATCAATACAAAGATGAATGAACTGATGACAAAGCAAGCCAAAAGCAGCCATTTTAGTTACTATTCATTTAACATCCTTGAGCAGACTAATTAACAAAGCAGTTAAGAGGCATACATTAAGTGAAATAAATCTAAATTTTTGATGAACGCAACTGTTTTAACATTACCACAGAGCCAATTGATTTTTTTTTTTAATTTAAGTTTCTTTCTTTTGCCTTGATAAAATTCAAATCCGGATCCACTGGAGTCCAGAATTTGGTTTTCTTCTGGTTAAGGAGATAACCACCATCACTATTAAGTTAACTTTTCCATTATCTATAAAGGCCGGAGTCAGAACTTTCAGCTGCCAAGCACTGTTTCAGCATCTTCCTCAAAATGCAAGTTACCAATCTTTCTGTCTTTCTTTCTTCATTTCGATTGCTAAGATTGTGGAAATAAAGATTTGAACTTAAAACGTCATCTTTGTAGGCAAGATTGGCTAACTCTTAGGTTTCAGTCTCTGCCACAACCTAAAATTGTCATTTGGAAGAATGTGTGCTTTTATTAAGTAGCTAAAAGATAAAACAAAAAATAGCCCCAAAAAAATCTCTCAAAAATGGTGCAATGAAGATTTAAAAGAGACAAGGCAAAGATGATTCATTGAAGTTTTCAAACAGTAGATAATGTCTTACAAACACGACAAGCAAAAATTCACTAATTAACAAGTTTAGTATATTATAGACAAAAAAGGACTGTTGTTTTCTACAATTCGAAAACTTTAGTGCGAACAGAATCACGACAAAGACATGGAACCAATACAATTTTAAATGCAAATTACGTACTGAAAAGAGAAGGATTAGCCGAAGCAGTTCCCACTTGAACTTCAAGAAGCTCCAAACGACGTTCCAGGGTATCCAGTTTCTCGTTCAATGATGCCAATTTGCTCTTCGTTGTGGCCTCTGAAAGGTGAAAACAAACATTTACTAGAAATAAAAAAGGTAAAAAAGTAAATTGAACCTGAAAATCAGAAAAAGGAAAATAAAAAAAGGGATATATTTACCGAATTGGAGGAGGAATTCGAAGAGGCGACGAACATTGAGGGAAATGTGAGAGATGAATTCGCGATTCCCCCAATCGGCTTGCACTGCTATCCCTACGTTTACGGCGTTCGTTATTCCTCCCGCTCTTGCCATTTCTTTCTTCTTCCCCTTTTTCTTCTTGTTCCTAAAAAGAATCGCCGACTTTTACAGATCTTCCTCGTCTGTTAGCTGTTTTTCTCGGATATTTGTTTTAAATTTTGTTGAGAGAGAAAATAAAAGATTTTTTTTCCTTTTGTGAAATAAAATTGGGTCCGGTTTGGTTGGTTGGTTGGTTGGTTTGGGTTAGTTGTGGGTTTGTAAGTGGCGGGTTTTACGTCGGGTGTTGACTTTACCCAACAATCCGTTTACCAAAGAAAAATGATCTGACTTGGTATGATTATTTATTTAACAAACTTACAATTTTAATCTTTCTTTCAAGGCAAGCCCTCCTCAGCCGTAATGAAATTTGTTTCTTTAATAAGTTTCAATATTTTAAGATATATTAAGATTTTAACATGATAAAGATATTTATTTATTTTTATAGTTATCAGTACTATCCTATTTAAAAATGCTTGCAATCTGTTTTCTTTTCTTTTTTTTAATTATTTTTTCATATTTTATATTATAATATTAAATTTTTTTAATAAATTGATGTAGCATGATTTTTAATATTAAAAGTAAAAAAATAAAAATTGATTTTGATATATTAAAAAATATAATATTATTAGAATGAACAAAGAAAATGAAGGGAAAAGATCATTAACTTACTGTGACATGTGGATACTCTCTAGCTTTGTTAAGTAGTGAAGTGAAGGGGCAGTTTTTATATGTGCTTGACTTTGGAAATATAATCAGCAAATTTGCCTTTGAAGCCAAGATCCAATATAAATATCCTAAAAATAATCCCATCAACCCAACAAAATCATTCATGGACATTGTGCTTTTACCATCTCCAATTTTGCTTCTGAGTATAAGCAAATTGATATCGTATATAAGTTATAGCAGCCAAATGCATAGGCAGATGAAAGAACCAGAAATGGAAAATATTTCACCAGAAGAGATAGCAAAAGGATAAGTCCCAAGAAAATTCCAGAATAAATATCTTCGGGTTAAAGACATCTCTAAGTGCTATTCCCCATCCTTATTCGTTTCTTATCTTTTCAGGGCAATAAGCAAGCAGAACCCTTGAGACTAGTAAAGATAGCTTGAAAAGCTTAGTAAAACACAAATGTGGTGTATGACAGAAGCTTAAATGACCTTCCATGTCCTTGAATGGCAGCTGAAAAACAGCTCATGCTCAGGCTGTGACTGGTAACAATCCATTGTGCCTGAGCAATGCCGCTGGTGAAGGTTCACGTCCACGGAATTCAACAAAGACCTGGATGCATCATCATCTCATGTTAAGAAGACATAATTGACGCACTCTACATTACAAGTTACGATGTCTAACAAACTGAAACAGAAAATACAAAACATAGTGTTTCTCTTATTGAGAAACTGCTCAGAGAGGGAAAGAAACAGAAAACATGATTTAAAATTTCACAATTAGGAATGTCAGTGTACAATTTGTATAAACTAACCTCTAATGGTGCTTTTCCACCTCCAAGAGCAAGAATGGTCTCCCGGAACTTGTGGCCAGTTTCTTTAACAGCCTGTTGGAATACAATTACAAATAACTGAGCATATATTTTCCCTTTTTCTTTTTGAAAACATTTACTAATAATAACAGGACCATGAATATGTTTTAGCAAGCTCTGATGCAGAGTTTTTGAAGGAAAACACAGAGAGGAAGCACTGTATGCAACACAATCAGCACCCTAGGTAAGGATCTGCATTCAATGATTATTTTTGTAGTGCAATAAACATTTTGCTGAATCCTTTATTAGGAGCCATAGGTCACCAATTGCAGACACAGGCACAGCCATAAGAATTGGTAAAATAACAAAGAGGGGGAGTGAAATCTGCTTAGTGATTTTACTCTATTTGATGCATACAGTTGAAAAGGAAAAGATATAAAAGAGGATGGAGGATCGTACAAACCAATCCTGAACAGCCTTTTCAACTGACATACCTTGCTGTCTTCCAATCCAGCATCCTCAAATGCTGAGAAAGCATCTGCAGACAACACTTCTGCCCACTGCAAAATTAGCATTTCTGATTTCAGATCACATAGCAAAGGGCAAAGGAAAAGGAAAGAAAAGGAAAAACAAGAATACTAATTACCCACAGCTCTTAAAAAGATCACAGGAATTTAGCAGACAAAACTTAATACTAGCTAGACTGCAGAAGTAGGCTGCAGAGAGAAAATGAGAGGGAGAAAGATCATAAATTATATCTAGTCTTTTTTAGATCGTAGACAATCAGACCTTGGTAGCTAGTTCCAACCATGAACATTTCAAATATTTCTCCACAGATGTACTTTTCTAAGAAACCTAGATAAAAAATAAAATATACCTTGTAACTGTAATATCCAGCAGCATATCCACCTGATATTCACAAAAGCAAACAAATTTAAAAATCTCCAAGGTAAAATTTGCACAGAAATAGTAAAAAATACATGTGACAATTTTTCTAAGAGCACAAGGGGTGGGGCATGGGGGGG
>NC_030850.1:4225452-4298747 GCF_000208745.1 Theobroma cacao
GGGGGGGGGATCAGAAGAAAAAGGAGCAAACCTGCAAATATATGGTTGAAACCACAGAGGAACCTATCTTCTGGCAATGGGGGAATCACTTGTGTTCTTTTGGAAACTCTCTGATCAACATCATAAACAGATTCTGACCCACCTGGTATATATTTTGTATGAAGCTCCAAATCAACACTAGCAAATCGAAGCTACAATATAAGAAACAGTTAGAAATGCCCTGTCAAGTATTCAAATACTGGAGCAAACACTAATGCAGTTCACCAAATATTACAATCTCCTTTCATTAAAGTAAGACAACAACATACAGAGTCACAAAGTTTTAAAAAAACATTATCACAGAGTTGCATAAGGTGGTAAAAACAAATGAAGAAAACGATACGTTTAATGCATCCACTTAAATCATCTAACATCATCCATTTCTGTAACACTCTACATGGTTTGCATGGACACAAAGTACCCTCCATAATGCTTTAAAATATGGATGTATCCAGGCAAGATAGATCTGTAGCTGGTTGATATCAAAGGGAGCACAGTCAAATCAGTCCAACATTAAGGTAGGAGAGGGGGTGGAAGAAGAGATAGGAGGCACAAGAGGAACAAAAGAAAGAAGAGAAAGACAAAGGAGGAGAACATGGTGCTAATGAACTCTCACAAGGAACACTGCATATATTAAGGGGCGGGCTTCTGTTTAACTACAAGCCTTCCTCAGGAAACACATTGTTTCTGCAGAGATACACACCAAAATTGACATGAAGGCAGAACAAGTTCAACTGACCTGACGAAGACTTAAAGAACCAGCACGGAAAGTCCTTGCAGCAAGGAGCTTCAAGTACACCTCCTCAGGGAGAGTCTCCCCTGTTTCATAATGCTTTGCAATGCTCATCAATGTTTCCCTGAAGCAAACAAAAGACAACTTGAATAAAAATCTACTTAACAAAAGTTATAATTGATTTAGAAAAAGGAAATGCACATAATAGTAATGGCAACATCCAAGAATGTGGAATGGGAAATATATTCGGACAAACCAATTAGAGAATGTAGAACATTTACATGTTTGACCATGATTCTACTTACTGGCCACAAACTAATAAGAACAAATAGATCAAACAAGCTCAAGCTCATGGTCATAGGGGTCAAATAGCCACACCTTCTCCTAACCCATAGTCAGATCATAAACATTAAGATCAAATGCAATTTTTTTACTACAAACAGAGTAGTAAAAACACTATGGAGTTGCATAAAGCCAAAACCACAAACAACTAAGAAGCCATATAATACACAAGAAGTAGAGGGGCTGCTTTACTAAGCAACACCTAATATGATAAGTAACTATATAGGGCCTTGTATGCATATCTTCCACATGCATGTATCACACCCAATTTTGTTTCTTTTAGCAACAAAAGGCAAATTTAGTCTGAAGCAATCCACAAGATATAGATTTTGGTTGTTGGAGATGTTAACCTGTGGTAACACCAATTTTCCATGAACTGAGAGGGCAACTCAACAGCATCCCACTCAATCCCCCGAATGCCAGCAACTAGACCCTCATCTTGCTTGGTCAGCATATGCTGAAGTGCATGGCCAAATTCATGGAAGACAGTCTCAACCTAGAAAGAGAAATGCCATCAGTCCACAAGGGCCAAATTATAGCAAACACTTTGAACATCCAGAAGAGTAAGATATGCTTTACAACGGCCACTATTTATACAGTAATGAGTAAAACATACCAGAATAAAAGTATATCCTATCTTATTCTGTGCAATCTCACATGCAAGCACTATAACAAGATAGAATAAAGCCAAAATCTCTGGAAGCAAAATTTTAGGTCAGCTAAGCATGCAAATGTTCATCCTCTCAGCAAGCATGTGGCCTGAGTTTAACCATAGTATTATCAGAGATTAGGCTCCTAGAACCAGGCAGTCTAATGCACAAATGCATGTTCTTATTATGGGTATTTATTCAAAAGGGTTTACTAGAACCGTGCTTTTAAATCTAATAAGTTCTAAACAAGAAGCATCCATGCATCATGCCTTCCCAGAAAGCATGTTGTTTAAATATGCTTACACTTGAAAAGTATAAGCTATGATCAGACTTGATCAAGGAGTACACCTGGGTACTTTTAGCTTAAATGGGACAAAGAACTTAATTATAGAAGACTGATTTAACTGATAAAATTAATAATAAAGACACAGTGCTTAGGTGGCTCAAAATGTTGGTTTTTGGGGATAAGATCAGAAGCACTACTAAAGTGGGGGGGAAGGAATTGGGAAAGGCAGCAGATGGGGACAAACTCTAGGCTTCTGGACCTCGTTGCTCCCTATTATTACCTTAGCTTCCAATCATTTAGAACACCATAACTTATAAGCATTAGCATTATACTTAAAACTAACGTCTTCAACTTACTTCACGGAATGTCATGAGGCTTGGCTTGTCCCCAACTGGTGGTGTTTGATTGCACACCATATGGGCAACAGGCAACCTTGCAGTGGTACCATTACTTGACAGTACATGACTTCGAGAAACAACCTCATCCATCCATGCACCTTCCCTTTTCTCTGATGGACGAGAGTATGGATCAAAATAAAAATAGGCAATTGGACTACCTGAAGAATCTTTGACACAATAGAACCTGACATCTTTGTTCCAGACCTTAAAAAAAAAAAAAAGTTGGATGTGAAATTAATATTCTATGAAATAGGCAGTGAAGAAAAGTGTAGATGAACCAAGGAAATACTTACAGGAGCCAGGCCATCAGCTGGCTCAATGTCAATTCCAAAAAGTGTCTTAGCAAGGTTGAAAAGGCCATCCATAACCTTTGAAAACGAGAAATACGGCCGGAGTTCTTCCTGTACAATTTTTGGATCAGGATAGACATAAGTTTTCTTCACGTAAAGCTGATGTCTTGAAGCTACAATTTAATTAGCAAAGAGAGAAAGTCAACCTCATTGATGTTGTATTTTGACTCACGAAGCCTCTCACTCCAGAAGTTGATGTCCCAATGGCTCAAATTATCAGCTTCTAGTGCACCTTGACTCTTGGAGTAATCTTTTAGGTCTTCAACATCTGCAAAGACCAAAAAGATCAGATGCTTAAAAGTTCTTCCCAAGTAGCTTTTATTTAGAAAGATTGCATTAAGAATGAAACTATTGGATAGGAACTATTTAGGAGAAATATAGAAAGCAAAACATAGCAAGCTTCATGACAATCAAGTTCTGAAATTGTATTTAAGAAAAAACAACCTTTCTGATAATGCCAACTAGTACAGCAGCATTAAGGTGAATTCATAAGAAATCACATCAGATAATAAGTAACATACATGATCACAAAATCAATTGCTGTGAGTGGAGTTTCATTTAAATAAGCTAGAGTAGGAATGTGTTCCTAACAACAACAATAGTGTTTGCGTGTTAAAATTGAACTTTCAAATATCAAGAACTAAAAATATCATACATTAATAAGTTATTCTAATCAAACAGACAAGTTCTGAGGACAAAGTTTCACATGATAAATCAAAGAACAAAAGACTGGCAACGTTTTGCACCCAATAAGAAACTATAACCAGCATACTACCTTGGACAGCAGCATTCCAGGAAGCACTCCGAAGCTTTTCTAATAGCTCCTCAGCTTTATTAACAGTAGCCATTTTGGTTGCCATGCTTACCTGATCAAATACACTTTGGTCAGCCTATGAAAAGGATATATTGTTGTAGATACTCTTGATTCATACCTCAGCATAGTTCTTGTAATTGAGAAGCTTAGCCTTTTCCAACCGAAGCTGCAATATCTGATTGATTATTGGCGTATTATCCAAATCACCACTCGATGCCCGAGTTACATAAGCACGGTAGACTTCCTCACGCAAAGCACGGTTACGAGCATGTTGCATAACAGAAATAAAACTTGGAGCATCCAATGTAATCATCCACGGGCCGTTCTCAGCAGTAGCATTTTCATGCCCCTAGGCGAGAACCAAGAAATAATATAATACATGGCAGAAAAATTGGAAACTTCACACTAGGCCTGAGAATGGGAAACCATTAGTAAATGCAAACATAAGCTGAAGGAAAAGAATACCTTAGAAACTGCTGTTTGTGCAGCTAACCCAAGAGCAGTCGCTGGCAAACCCTCGATTTCTTTCTTATCAGTTATCAGCTTTTCAAACTTTTTTGTGGCATCCAAAACATTCTCACTAAATTTGTGAGACAGCCTCTCCAGCTCCTGTAATGCAGCTAATGGTAAATTGAAAGGAATAGCCAAAAGGAACAAAGAATGAGCACAAATATTTATATGGTTACTTTCAGATTTCCAAACCTGCTAAACTTTACAGGAAATAATTTTCTTAAAAGACAGGGAAAGAAAGGCAAGAAAACAGACACCAAGAACTTCAAAAGAAACTTGTGTCAATTACTTCTCATTTTAGTTGGCACAGAAGTTGACTGCAAAAGATAAAATGGACCAGTAGTATGACACCAAGCAAATTTCTGTTGCTTTAACTTCAACTAATATTAAATTGAACCTGTTCAATTTTGTTAAACTGTTCCCTTTTATCATCTTCAAGTGAAACACCATTAAGAACAGCTTCCTTTATCTGGGCTGCACACATACAAAAAAAAGGGAGTTATTCAGCATTTTCAAACACTAATAGAAACTAAAAGAAATGGAACAAGCACATGGTAAATGATATCAGTTTTATATATTCAACAGGGACATGCAACATCACACTAAATTAAGTTTCACTTTGTTTTTCTTCCATTCTTTTTTCAGAATTTTAATCATCACATTTGTTATAGCAATCAAACTATAAGACTTTGCTGTTAGTACTCAGCATTGGCCAATATCTAATAACTAAATTAAGGTAGTGATTCTAGCATAGAAGTAAGGCACCAAGATAAAAATGGAACAACATCTCCCATTTTACTTGATATATATATAACTAAACAAAGATACTCACTCTCTACAATACGTTTGCGAGCTTCACTCAGTGATTGCCAATCAGGAGATTCTTTAATAGCCTTGAAAGCATTGTAGATGGGTTTACTTTGTCCCAATCTTAGTTGAAACTTCACTTTTTCAGGCTGTAAGGAAAAACTAAACACCGTAAGGACCAAAATGGAAAGAGTGAGTTTAAAGGAAACTGCAAAGTAATGCAAGAATGCCAAACCAAATTGCTTGAAAACAAAAAGGAACGCCACCGTTCCCGACTCAATCAATAGAAAGAAAATCAATTAAGTAAATTCCTACTATACCATGTGGTATAAGTTATGCCAAAATCATTAAAATAAATTCACCAACTTAATCTACGATAAGAACTAGATAGGTCTTAGATGTCTAAAAAATTGATGCTAAGCATTAATATATTCGTATATATATTGTATGTTATATATTAGACTGTCCTTAAATAGAGCACATAATGACAACATCAATGTACCTGGACTTCTTCAATGGCAGCACGGAGCTCAGCTGTATCTTTAACAGACTTAAGATGATTAACCATTCCCCATACAACAGTCAACCGATCAACAATCTTTTCCAACGGCTCCACCAACTTTGGCCACGATGGCTCCACTGTTTTCTCCAATTCATCCAAATCATTTTCCTACTCAACCAACACAAACATTATCAAAATCAAACACACAAAATCCAAATATCCCAGATACCAAAACATTACAAAGTTTCGAACTTTAACACTAGTTTCGAAGAAGCAATATCTTGAAAGCCCAAAAGCCAAGCAAATAAAAGATCATGGCAACCAAAATTTTGAATTTGAATTCTCAAAAAGAGAATGATCTCAAAAAAGGCAAAATCCAATATTGGATTTAGAACAAGGCAAAAAGAAAAAAGAACTTAAATCCGGAAATAAAACCAGCCCAAAAAAAATCAAAAGAACATACGAGTTTCTTCAACAAGGCACGAATCCCAGGCCTGACATGCTTGGCTTCAACAACATCAAAAGGTGGAAAGTCGAAATCTTGCAAGAGAGGATTGGACTCCATGTTCTCATCAATAGAAGCTGAAGAAGCCATTGAAGGAGGGGAGAGAGAAGAGCAAGAAGAAAATGAAGAGAAAGAGAGAGAAGGAGAAGTTGAGTGGTGAAAAGACTCAAGGCAGAAGGAGAAAGAAGAAGACCAGAGGGGACAAGCATAGGATTTACGCAAAAGTTTGGGGGTAAAATGGGGAGAAGGAGAAGAAAACTTTGGTATTGGATGGACTGAGCGGGAGAGAGAGAAGCGAGTAGTAGCCATGAGGACATTGACCATAACTAAGGTTGTCTTGAATAGGACTCTGTTTGGCAGGTGTCGTGTAATTCTCATTTTTCCTCTTTTGATTTTTGTACATTTGCTTGGATAAGAGGAAATGAAAATTGTTCTTGTAGGCTGATCTTTTGGGGTGGGAGCCCGATTTTCTTCATGTCTGGTTTCCCACGTGTTCAGTTATGATGGGATTAAGTTATCAAGTTAACGCCATTAATGACAATTTTAGTAGCATTGGGTTAACATGGAAAGTTTCCTGAGAAAATTGCGAATTTGGATATTTCTGTATTATATTGATTAAGAAATTTGAAGTTTGCTACCCAACATGGGATATGAAGAATCCCATATCTCAACAGTATTAGTTGGAAAGTTTTTCCAATTATAATATCTTATTATATATTTGTAATCAATGATCACTCTTTTTTAAGATATTGGGAAAATGGAGGAAGTGAGAATACATTCTTTAGTGGTGAAAAGGTGATGAAAATGAGAGATGTCACATCTTGTCATCCCCTAGTTTATTATAAAGAAGGCATTCTTTTACACAAGAATAGGGTAAACAGAAAGTTAATATAGTACTTGTTAACTTGTTCATAGTAAAAATTCTGGTGATTAATTCATATTTATGCATATTCTTATCAAAAGTAGCAGTCCCAATCAGATTAGTATTTGATTTTATTATAAAGTTTAAAAAGTATGAACAACATAGTGGCTATTATTAGTCTACTTTTCCCTTTCTCTTTACTGTGTTCTTACTTAAAAGTAACTTCCAAGCACTTTAAAAATAGAGTTGCTCCATTTTTTTTTTTCCAAGAGTGGCTGCAGCCTTTGCTTTGGAAGTAGATACCAGTTTAATGGATAGTCAAGGCCTAAGATTCTCTTTAAAAAGATTGGTCGAAATCAAGTGCTCATAATTCAACCATCTTGTTCTAGCAGATTTAACTAGGGATCCAAAAAGGCCAACAAGGTGAAGTTGCTTAGTTATGGAAAATAATACCACTGCGGCATCATCAGAGGGTTTTCATGATGATCATTTCCAAAACAAATGTCATGAGTTACTTCTTGTTCTTGTTTCCGATATCATTTTGGTCTGGTGGTTGAACAATCCGGTACTCAGATGAACATAACGATTCGAGAGTATATCTGTTACTCAGATGAATTTTGCATCCACCATATGAATCAAATGCAAGGCAGTAAGATGAAATTACTTTTGATCTCAAAGCAGGTTTATTACTTCAAAGTGTCGGTAAGTATGTATGTATGTATGTATACACATTCAGTGAAGATTCAAACCAAAGTTTTCTCATTTATACCCATAAAAGCTGTCAATTCACATTCTACACAATTGGCCTGCTGGTAAAATTTTATTCCTCGTTTGCCTCCACCAGTCGAAAAATCACACTAGCACATGCATACCTGTTCCAAATAGATATATAATCAGCAAAGAACATGACAACAAGAACAGAACTACAATAACATGGTTGTCACAAATATGGAAAACCTAAAAGATTCATCAGATGGCACTTAGTATAGATGCTGACATACCCAAAGAGCATAGTATATGTTGGCAACAATTTCTTTTCAAAGGGGGAAGAACATAAATGGGTTTTAGATGTCAACTAATTCACCTTAAGAGAAGTAAGAAATGACTCTTAGCATGGTAAGTTAATCAATCATATACCTTGCAGACAAGGTTGGTTTCTCAGTTCTTGTACTTCATGGTTCCCTTTTCAAATCCAATTGTTGGGAATTGCTTTGCATACTCCTCAACATTGTGGCGGAGTTTTGCAATCTCAGATTGAAAGTTAGGAGCGGCCAGTGTGACCATGAAATCTTTCAACTTTGTCCCTGGTTTAAAAAAATCAACAGCACGCAGCCACAAATCAGTAGAGTCAAGCAACAGAACTAGTCACGACTCAGGACCTAGAATAATTATGTACTATTAACGTCCGCATTATAGAGCAGATATAACTGATAGTCAGACAAGTACAAGTTCAGAGAGAATAACACTAGAGGGAATAAAGGCTTGCAAAAACCTTTTGTTTCAGCCTTGATTTTCACTGCCAAGTTCACAGCAGCATCAAAATATTCTGCTACTTTAACAAAGTCCTCCTCAACAAATCCTCTAGATGTAAGAGCAGGGGTTCCTGGAGTGTAATTCAACTTGTAAGAATAAGTTTAGGTCATGTGAGCACAAAATTACAAAAAACAGCCTTTACCCATCCTGATGCCACCAGGAACCATAGCAGACACATCTCCAGGTACAGTGTTTTTGTTTGCTGCAATATGAACTGCTTCCAACACCTTTTCAACCCTGGAGCCATCAATCCCCTGTAGAGAAGATGCTATAAAAGCTTAGTTTCATCCTAGCCTTCATAATAAGGTTCTTTTCATGAAGTCAGCATCTCTACTAGTAAAGAGCATCATCTTCCATCAAAACTCAACAGAGTAGCAAATTTAAAATTGTAAAGAACAACCAAGAAGTAAGGTATGAGAACTTTTAAACCAGATTTATTATTTTCTCCAAGTAGCCAGAGGATATAAAATGTCTATCTCTTACCTTGTTCTTCAGATTAACCAAAACTAGATGGTTTTCTGTTCCACCAGAAACAAGTTTGTATCCCTTCTCAGCCAGAGTCTGCAAATTTGGTAGATTTTGGTGGTTAAAACTACTGAGCTTAAGAACAGAGAATCATACGTATTTATTGTTTAAAATTCTTGAACACATCCATAAGGATGCCTCCTGGTATATGTTCATTCTTTTTCAATGTATACAAAGAATCACTTCAGCAAAATGAAAAATAATTCTCCATCAAGTAGATGAGAAGAAGGGATGTTTCCATGCTTTGTTGTAGAATAAATTCTGCTACATCTTGCAAATGATACCTGTGCGAACTTTGAGCAATTACTGAGGACTTGCTCTTGGTAGGCCTTATACTCTGGTGTAGTTGCCTGTTTCAGTGCAACCGCAAGACCAGTAATTGTGTGGTTGTGCGGGCCACCTTGAAGTCCAGGAAAGACAGCCTGATTGATTTTGTCTTCATAATCATAGAAAATCTGCAGACAAAGTCACTAGTCTAAATTTTTGTTCCACTCACATGTTGAAAGAGAATTGAGCAAAAATGAGCTAGATATTATAAAAAGGTAATGTTTACTTTCAGCAGCTAACCTCTTTCCCTTGTTTGTTAATCTCTTTCAGTCCCTTTCTGAAGAAAATCATGGCTCCACGAGGCCCACGAAGCGACTTGTGAGTTGTGGTAGTTACAACATCAGCATACTCAAAAGGTGAAGGGATGACATCAGCTGCAACCAAACCACTAATGTGTGCCATGTCTGCCAACATTATTGCTTTTTGCTTGTCGCAAACCTGGTTTAATACATAACAAATGCAACATCCAAATGGGGTCAAAATCACGACCTTCGATGTATGACAAATTGATAATCTTAGCTGGATAGCTTTAGATAAATCTAAAGAAGGCTACCTTTCGAATACGTGCATAATCATATAGGCGTGCATAAGCACTAGCACCAGCAACTATTAATTTTGGCCTGAAAAGAGTTGCACTCTTCTCCATCTGCAATTAAAAACTTTGATGTCAAGAAAAACTTCTACTACGATTCAGGGGAATCTGATAAAATGAAAAACTACAAAAGCTGCTCAACTAGACCAAAACTACACAGGGGACATCTTCTATCAATTAAAAGTAATATAAAAAGTTGATGCAGCACAGTGTCAGTTAACTAGCAGAAGAAAAATATGTGTTGCCTTACTGGGAAGGAAAATAGTTGTAAACAAAAACTGATTTGCAATCTGGGAAACTGTATTCTGTTTTGACCGAAAAGTGATGAAAGAAAAACTAAGAAGCCATCACAATATGAAAACTGATAAAGTACCTGGTCATAGTCAATGTAGCCAGTGCTCTCATTCAATCTGTATGGCATTGTCTCAAAAAATATAGACACAGCAGATATCTTTTTGGTGTCCGTCTATGCAATCACAAAAGAAACCACATAAGCATCAAGCCACAACACAAAAATAGTGATACAAACAAGAAGACATCCTAAGAAACTGTTGACATTCAGAATTTAATCCTGCTTAATCCTCAGAGTATATAGACGTAGATTCATTGGTTATAGGATTACACTTCCAAAGAGAAAGAATGTTGCATGCATTATCATACAGCAGCACAAGAGATGAAAGCTTCAAAAGAAGACCTTCAAATTTCAACTAACAGGCGAAATATCAGTGACCACTTATTTCAAGAATTCAACTCATATGTCTGTCTGTTTTAAAAACGACGCTGGGAATCTAGACAGAATATCTGTGTCAGGAGAAAACTTGGAAGGAGGCTGGGACTATGAGAGAGACTCTAGAAGTTTAACCAAGACAGAGGGAATGAGAGTGGCTCTTGGTGTTTCTTAAACTTGTACTCAGTATCTGTTCTTAGAAAAAACAAGGGAAATGCTTAAAAAATGTCTAAATAATAGCCTCATTTCTTAATTATTACCACTATCTTTTTACTCTCTGCACTGTTTTGGATAAATCAAACAAAGAAGAAAAATAAATTAAGGGACAATTATACATTTACAACCCCGTAATTTCATTTTAAGTAATTCCAGCAATTGCTGAGGCATCTTCTGATGTTTGAAGAGAATAATGTCTTGCACTCTAGCTTAAACTTGTTTGCAAAGTCACAGTGTACTTAAATACTGTTAGCAAGTAAGGACAGTCAGTGCAACAAAATTAGCTATGTAATTTTGAAGTACCTGATAACCATGAGAAAGATGCCCACCATGAGGAAGATCAAGTGCCATGATTCTGTCATGAGGCTTTAATAGTGCAGTGTAAACATGAAAATTGGCTGGAGAACCAGAAAGGGGCTGCACATTCACTGCCAGACAACAGAGCATGATAAACAGAGAAAGCCTGTCAGCAACCAAATGCTATGAAAGCTCATGCAGTAAATTTCTTTCCTAACCATTCCTATTACTATCTCCGTAAGCACCCAGTGAGTAATTACATCTGTAAAGTTCTAGGTACGTTATTCACCCTCCAATATAAATAACAAACTTAAAAAAAAAAAAAAACTATTGCTATGAATTCTCTTGCCATAACCAAATTAGACATATCTTACCTCCCCATTTTTCAGGATCCAACCGGAATGCTTCCAGGGCACGCTTCTGACATAAGGACTCTGCCATGTCGATGTACCTACAAGATGAAAGTTAAAACCACTAAAGCATCCGGATACTACATGAATTTACTGATTCCGGTCAAGTAAACACCCAAGAAAATAATAGTAACAAAACTTAATATGAGCACGAAGAAAGGACTAGAGAATTGATTAACGTACTCATTCCCTCCATAGTATCTTGCACCCGGATACCCTTCACTGTACTTGTTGGTCATGACAGACCCAACTGCTTGCATCACCGACACCGAAGTGAAGTTCTCCGAAGGAATGAGTTCAAGTCCCTTCAAAATCAAACAGGGTTTTCTTTCAGTAAATTTTAGCTACTTCAACATGTTATCAATCCAAAAACAGGGTATCATTGAGAACAAAGTTATTTAAAAAAAAAACAAAAAGCAAAAAAAAGGAGAGTTAGTTGATTGAAAATAGTTATGCTGTTGCCTTCCATTGGCGCGCTTTCTCAAGCTCGATGATGTCAGCAATTTCAGGATCAACGGCCTCAAGTGGAACATTCAGTTGCTTTGGCCACTGTGAAGAAACAGCAGAGCAACTTTTCAATCGAATAATTCAAATAAGAAAAAAGTACTTTCAATCTAAACTAAACAAGTTTAAAGAAAAACAATGAAGTTCTTACAGTGATACCAGGCTTCTCCTTCTCGTACACAGCTTCATTTGGCAAAGATGACTGCACCAAAAAAAAGAGGAAAAAGAAAAGAATTAAAAAAGGAACCATCACAGAATATCGAATTAGAAGAAATAAAAGAGAGGAAAAGAAGAAACCATGTAATAAAGGGAGGTGGCATTGTAGAGAGGACGGAAACGCTTGTCGATGGAAGAGGAGAGTCGTCGAAGCGCCATTGCCATTGCCATTTTCGTTTCTTCTTTCTTTTGGAGTTTAGGGTTCTGAAGCTGTGGAAGAAGTTTGTTACTTAGGGTATGGGTATGTCTCTAAGGCTTGGTTTGTGGCATAGGTTGAGGGTGAGCTTTTGGTGGTTGGAAGCCGATTTTTGAAATCTGTGGGTTCAAGTCCTTTTCCTTTCGAAGCTGGTTTGGCTCTCCTCAGAGCGAAGAAGTGCTGCTGTCTCTCTAACGAGCAACGACTATCCTCCAACCGTTGGTGGCTCCCACTGAGTATGTGCTCCCTTTTGTCTTTGCCTTTCGTTGCTGATTGCCAGTGCCGATTATCTTTAGTACCATTCCCTTGTTTACATGATCAAATAAGGATTTATGGAAATCGAACGTCAGATATGCATGGCAACGAAACTAGCCATGAAAGGCCTATCCAAAACTCTGCATTTCTTAGCCACAGAATTAAAACCTCAGAAATATAAGCTGATAGAATCTGAATGTATTTGAGAGAGAGTTTGCCACCAAAGATATGGACCCTTCCTCGCTAACTCAAGACGTCATTTTCTCCAAAATTTTGTAGTTTTCTTGCTGGGACAGTGGCTTGGGCTTGAGCACAAACACTGAACTTCAGTATGTAAGAAAATATTTTCCCATGGGCCTTTAAGTCTAACCCTTTTTATGACACCGGGTCAGCCCAAACTGTCATGAAAAATAAAATGAAAACACCATTCAGTATATAAGAAAATTTTTTCCCATGGGCCTTTAAGTCTTAACCCTTTTTATGAAACCGGAATGCTTACCCATGGACCTTTAAGTCTTAACCGGGCCAGCTCAAAATGTCATGAAAAATTGAACTGTCTTAACCCTTTTTATGAAACCGGAATATATGCCCATGGGCCTTTAAGTCTTCACCTGGCCAGCCCAAAATGTCATGAAAAATAAAACAAAAACGCTAGAAGGAGGGCTCGAACCTCCGACCTTATGGTTAACAGCCATACGCTCTAACCAACTGAGCTATTCCAGCTTATTTTATATTTTTCAACATAAATATAATTCAACTATCTTTTGCGGTTTTGAGGTTTCAGGCAAAGCCACATGTAGGGTGCGCGTTCGGCCAGCTAAACCACCGTGTTTGTCCCCTTGATATGTCCCCCAGTCAAACGGGGCCTTACACCCCTTTAGCCCACGTAACAAGTAGATGAAAACACTAATTATGATAATCAAGGAAAAAAGCAAAAGAAAACTTAATTGTCTGAAGAATCAACTCAACCCCCATCCCCCGTCTGCCGCTTAACCGAAGCAGAAATAACAGGCTACATTGCAACAGCAAAACAGGGTCAAGTTCATTGATTCGGGCCATGTGCACCCACCATCCTTGTCCAGTTGCGTCCTTTCTCAACATGTGAAACGCCAAGTCTTTGGTCCAAGACATACTTCAGCTTCTCCACATGGGGTCCCTGGCCTGACCAGATGGGTTTCAAATGCTCTACAACTTTTCAAAATGTGATTTGCTGTCTTACACCGAAATGTTATTTTTTTTAAAAAAAAAGAAGCAAAAAAACAGATTGATTCAGACCAACATAACTTAATCTTGGATAGTTAGTTTGGTTTGATTTGGTTCAACCATGGAATATAATCTTCTTTACTCTCACTCTATATAAAGCCCGTTCTCTTTTGTTTATGACCCAAAGCTCATCTCTCTTACTCTTATCATTTTTCCTAACTGATCTCCTTGAGCAACCCATTCCCCATTATCCCATATCTGTTCAAAACATTTGCAGAGGAGGTAAATCATGTTCCATAACAGTTGCACGACTTCCTAGATTGACAATTAATTTCAAGTAGCAACAGTAAACTGATCAATGATAAATGGAGGGTAGATAGGAGACATATGTTACTCTACTTGTAAGAGGAATATACATCACCTGCAACGGTTAGAAAAGTTTCGGCTGTGGATCATGTTGGGCCAAGGTGTGCTTCACCTTCACCTTCACCTTAACCTTATCTTCACAGGGAATTATTAACTAAGATCAAAATGTACAGAAATTGAACCAAAGTCAAAATCCAGGTTCAATGACACTCTTCAAGTGCACGCAAACCTGTTTTTTCACAATTCCTATAACAAATTCAATCACCTTCTCAACTTCAAAACCTGTAACCTGTTTACCCGGAGCTAGATTTAATAGCAGAAGTTGAAATGACTATTACCCCACTCTTGAATCATGGGAAATGTTGATTTTTGTTCCTCAGCAATCATCTCACGTATTGATCAGAACCATTAAGTTTTTGTCAGTATAGTCGGTGGAATGATGCCATTTCTTTCCATCACCGTTTCAGAAACGATGCCGTGGCATTTTCACCTACTATTTGTTTTGGTGACGTAAATAGAGTGGGGGGAAGTCCAAGTACATAGAAAATATGTTTTGATTTTTAGTTACTCTTATTTTATATCATAATCATCAACACGTTTACCAAATTAAAACAGTAATTCATTTATATCCAACATGGTTTATATATATACTACCATAAAGATGAAAACAGAATCCAAAGATAGAAGACGATGAAAGAGGGACGGAGCTGGGACCCTGAATCCTAGAAGAGTGAAATGTTTGCATATGACAGTGTGTACGTACCCTGCTTGCTTTTATGTCTTTTTTCCCAAATCAAAAAATTTTCAGATATATACGACAAACTAAGCCCCAGCCCTAGTGCCCACTAGTTTCGTGTTGGGTTGTAGCCACAAGCAGGTTTTGTTGTACCAAGATCACTTGCTTAACCCATTCAGCTAATTCTTCTTTGCTTCAAGAATCAAAATTTCTGAATGAATTGTTTGAACCATGACATTATTGTTAGCTTAGGCAAAACAACAGGATCTCTGGGTTTAAGAAAAAGTGATAAAAGTTCTTATTTCTTATTCAATTCAAGAGGGTAGCTAACCTTTGTTTAGTACTAGTATATTGAGCTTTTGTATCCTTAAGAGAATCTTTGAGCATATAAAATAAGGCGTCAAACACACTCTTTGTCACACCTACCACCATTAATGTTCCTTAAGAAATAACAGCAAAGCTGTTCAATCAATCAAGTATCGTTTGATTGAGATTCTTCCTGTTTTCATTTCATGAGGCGAGGATTCATGAAAACGATACAGTCACGAGCATTTCTTCACACAATTAAGTGTGCTTACCATCATATATTAAAAGAAAGTTAATGTTATCATGATTAAAGTTGGAAGTAGTTTGATGACCGATGCTTCTCAACTAACAACGTGACTGGTTATTTGTAAATTTCACTTTAGCTTTTATATTTGCCTATTCCTAATTAGCTTGGCAACTTTATGGGCAATCCACCAAACCTAAATACTATTAATTACATGCTCAACAGACACCAACCAAGCATGATCAGGTTCTGCCCTTCTGGCTAAAATATATAAATTCCTTTTAAAGGAAAACAGGAATTGCCAAGACAAAAAAGGCAAGAAAACTTTCATACTCTTTACTTTCACTGTTTTTGTTTGCATTTGGATTCTATACTATTTCTCCATTTCAATTTCAGGAATTTAATTCTTTAAGAAAGGTATTGAAAATTCAAGTGAAAGACCTGCAAGAGAGCTGTGCCACTTTCTTGTGTAACCTTGCTATTCATTTTGGGGTTTATACAACACAGCGTTATCTGTCAGTTGTGAGTGCATGAAAATATTGTTGTCTGTTGTTTTGCTGTTATTAACTTAATTTTTGTATTTTCCTCGGAATTATTGGATCAGGATCAGCATAGCAATTAGAACAACTTGGCCTTCTTTTGATATCTAAGTTCAAGCAAACTAATTCTGTGTTTTGACTGATTTTGTTTAGACCCTGTGTGAATCCAAAGCTCAGGTTGTCTCACATCAGATCAACTTTGGGAATTGATGTGGTTAATAAGGAAGATAATTGGCTTGTGAACTAATCAGAAGTCAGCGAAAAAAACCAATGTATTTGAATGTTAGGGATCACATGATTAATTGATTATTATCCTGCTCTTTTTTCTAATCCAGCTAAAACTTTTGCCAGCTTAAATAATAGTCTAGTACACATTAAAGGCCCACTGAATTAGTGCCAAAAAGGATAAAGCTTTGCATTCTTTGCCATCATTCTTGTTACTTATAAAAGATACAACATCCTCTTCTCACTCATATGATTGTTGAGGAAACACAAGAGAAACTTGACATCATCAAATTCGAACCTAAATAAAGTCTAGCTAGAAAGGGGAGAAGAAACCAATGTCTCAAATGGAGAGAGATCTCAGCCGCCGCCGATCCTTTTATTTTTCCGGTTGCATGATGTCCCCATCATGCTTCCCTGTGCATGAAGAAATGGAGTACTCACGCATTCACTATAGAAGCAGCAGCAGTGACAAGACGAGGAGGAGATGGAGAAATCTGCTAAGGAGGTTGGTAAGGGATGGCAAGAGCAGCATATATGGATCAAAACCTTTGTCTTTTCACTATGATGCTGTTAGCTATTCACAGAATTTTGATGATGGCTGTCATCATGATGAATCTGGCCATGGCCGGCGAGTTTTTCAGGATGTTAGATGGGAAGTACATGAGTAATGTTGTGTTTGTTTATGTGTTTTTTTTTAAGTTCAGATCATCTTTGTTGTAACTATATATATATATATATATATATATTAAGATCTGCTAATTAAGTTTCCAAGAATCACATTTCTGCCGAATTACTGTTTCTGTTGCTTTGTTTTCTTCTTCTTCTTTCCCTCGAAATGTTTATGTTAGCTCTGATGATTAGAAATAATGGATCTGTGCCTTGGATGATGACATATTGAATCTGCGAGGGCCACTGGGGGTGCATTTTTCAGGTTCCAGGACCGACTGAAAAACAACAGGAGCAAGACCTTCTTGTTCTTCTTAATCTGCTTAACTAAATTCTGATCATCAGTGAAGAGACAAAATAACCTTCCAAGGTCAGATTCTTATCAAAGAAATGCCTTCACCAATGATTAAAATCTTAACTAATTTGATTTTCATCTGGAAAACAACCTTTCAGCTCCATGACAAGACTAATTAACGGTGATTGATAACTGCACACATTGCAGAGAATGTAATTTCAAATGTCATCAGAGACCATCAGAGTTGCATGTGAAACTCTAGTTTTTCACAAGCTAATACGCCAAGATGGCAAGGAAAAGGAAGGTTGTTCTTTTTCTTTTGTTGATTGGTTTTTTCTGATCAAACTGGATTTGTTGAAATCGATGGTCATAACTTATTAACATCTTCTAGACATTGATCAGAGTTACAGTGCTAAGTTTCATGCTTTTTTGGATGCAGCTTCACCTGTCAATAAAGGTCGCAGAATTATTGAAGGCAAATTGTGGGGTAGAGCCGTGCAAGTTGCATTGAGTAGGCCTGGAACTGCATATGATCCGTATGCTTGTCTGAGACTGATCAGAGTGTGCTTTTGTGATCAACACTGTTGATATATATAGCCAAGAAAACATTGTCATTTCATTTGTAATTTCACCAGTCAAGCTCTGTCTCTTTTTCTGTCGGGGGAAATTTCCTTCTTAGATAGAGAAGGCCTTTCCTCATAAACATTTCTGTGATTAACACCAATTTATAGTTGTCCTAATAATCATTTAAAATCTCCTAATAGATGTTTAACATGAAAAATCAAATAATACAGCTTAGCACTGTCTCAAACAAAAATTCTAATGAGTGCCTCTTGACTTATTTCTTTCTTAAAACCAAAGTCTAATTAGTACCTCTTGAGTTATTTCTTTCCTTTTTTTTTTTTTAATTTGGAAAAAAAATCAAAATTAAAAATTTTTAAATAAAAATACATGTAGCTATAATTGAAATAAATATACTTAGTATTATAATAACTCTATGCTTTGGAGAAGCAGCTCACTCGAGAAATAAACTATTGAAACCCTTTTTTCTTTTAGAGCATAAGCTACCATATTGTTCTGTTATGCAACTTTTGTTATGCAAAGGATTGACGTGTTATCTGATTAATTTAACGAGCATATTTGGGCCTGGAGCATATTTGGGTTTTATATTACGTGTATTGGGCTTGGGTTCTACCCGTAGCAGTAGGGGATTTCGTGGAGCCTATATAAAATGGGACCACATTCCCTCCATTATTTAAATCTGGGAAGCCCAGTTACTTTCGGTTGCTGCTCGTTGCTTTTCCAAATTCCACTCTCCCACACAGTTTTAACCCCTTTCAGCTTCTCTCCAGGTGAGAATCCGATCCTTTCTTTCATTTTCTTTCTTTTCCAAATCTCATAAATGTTTCCTCTCTAAAATTCGAAACCCTTGCTTGCTTTTAAGCAAATTTTCTCATTTCTTTTTGAAAAAATTGTGATACATATTCGATTGTATTACTATCATTTCGGTTAGAGAGAAGTGATAGTGAGAGAACTCCCTTTTTGTGTTAAAATTTCGAAGAGAAGATTGTAAAGATTTATAGGTTTATTTTTATTTTTATTTTTTCCTTTACCTCATGAGTTGGGATTTCATGTCTTGAACCCTTGGATTGAATGGTCGTTTGATATGATTCAGTTACTACCACCAAATATACGAAAAATAAGAAATTGCCGCTTGTTTTGTCAATTTTCAACCTTTGCGTTTAGGCTGAAGGGTTAAATACCTTAGTTCATGATTTATAATGTTGAAGGTTGTCGTATCCACATGAATGATGTTGGAATTTATGCCGTTTCCATGTCGGAGCTAATTTGTCAGTGTGTATATCTACATAGGTAATTATCTTTAAGTTTATTAATTATGTTTGAAGTTGATAATTACTTAGGGAGGTTAACATGAGGTGAAGGTCAACTTATTTTTATTTGTATTTTGAGACTCAACTTCATATATAAACGTATAGATTCTTAGTCATCAGCCTGTAGGTGCCAAAGATAAGCTATTATGGACAGATGCATATTGGATCGATGAAAGGTTAAACATATTGGTTTGATTTGGGTTGTATCTTTGAAAGTTCTTAGCTTAGACAACCCCAGCCCTGTATATTTTCTCAACCTGGTTTTTTAAAGCTTGAAGATTTTCCTTTTGGAGTAAATAAAGTTTGAAATTTTCAATCTTAACTTGCACATAATGGATTGGATTAGTTTCGAGTTGCACATTTAAGGGAGTAAGGGTGTTTGGTTGCTTGGTGTTTGTGGCTTGATAAGGACTGGCCTTCCCCCCTTCTTGATCAATGGAGGAGGTTGGATTCTTGGGGTGGCTGAGTTTGTCACAGGGCGGTATGCTTGGTTGGATGGGGTTTGGGGTGCATGAAGGAGCACCTTGGTTTTTATGTGGTGCACTGTTTCGGGACTCTAGGTTGACTTGGGAGGGGCTTGTTCTGACTTTTTTGGGGAGATTCTGGCTCGTTTCTGTGCTTGCTGTCATGTTCTTTGTTGTTGAAGGTTCTTGGTTTTTGAGCACTCCTTGCTTCGATTTTGTGGAGCGTTGGGAACTTCTTTGACGCCTGTGGATTTGGAGGTTTTGCTTTGGTTTTTTATTCCTGTTTGGCTGAGGATTTTGAGTTGACCACCTTTCTTTGTGGCGAATGTGAGGCTTCAGTCCTGAATCCATCATGGTTGGAAGCCTTCTTTACGACTCTGCTCAGGCTGTTTTGTTTCCTTTGTCGTCCTCATGTGGATTTCTTTTTGAGGAGGCTCTTTGTTGTTTTCTATTTTAGTTTGTTCCTGTTGATTATGTAGAATTTCTTTTCACCTTGTTTTTGTAGGACTTTTGACCTGGTTTAGACTTTGAAACGGTATAGGCTCTAATGGCTTATTGTCTAAGCGATTTTTGTGAATGTACAGTCTTCTTTGCCCTTATCAGGTTTGCTATGCCATTAGAGTCTCTAGCCTAAAAGGCTTAAGACTTGCTATGGCATCACGGATAAAGGAGGAATAAACGATCATCTTTCAGAAAAAAAAGTGGTTCTTTTTTCTGTTTCATTAAATTGATAGTTTGGCAGAGACTGCTTAATTCCAATATATAAAACTTCTATTTCAACTCTTTAGCAAACTAGTCACCCTTATGTACAAATGTATTAGTTTTAATTTAGGGTTTGTTTTCTTCTCAAAGGGCATTCAGATTTTGTTGATCCCATGATTAAACTTTTATTCAAAATCTAGTATGGTGCCATGCTGCCATCCTTTATCTATTTCCTAGTGAGGCCGAGATTGATGAAGCCATTGGTTCATTCAACGTATTCTATTGAGTGCAGCAGTATCATATATGGCAGTTTTTCTTATGATTAGTAAATTGAAATTCTTTAAAATTTTATTTGTGCGGAAGTTGCATATGTGAACTCCCTGCAATTTAGAAATTCAATGCCGGTGACTTGTCAGTTCACTTTCAGAAGAACTTTTATGTCATCCATTCTTAAATGATAGCATTGCATTTCAGCATTTTACAATTTTGAGAAGATAGGTACAACCAGTGATGCAAAAGATAAAAGAATATTGGTTTTGATGGTTCGCTACTTCAGTTAAGTGCAGCTACATTGGGAGGCTGCAACATGGAGAAGTGATTTGTTTCTAATTCAAACCTTTATAAGGACAAGAGATGGCTTTGGCTGCGAGGAAGAAGCTGCCCACATATTATTAAACTGATGTGGTGACATGAAGTTCGAGGAAGAAAAAATTTAAGATATAGTTTCAAATTATTTAAAAGTTTGAGCCTCCTTCTTTGATACCTATTTTTCTGAAAGACAAAGTCAAGTCTTTGTGCTGTAGGATCGGGCAGACTATATTGAAAACAAAAAATGTAAAAGATAGAACCTATCATGCAAAAGGTGAAAAATATCAAGCAATGAAGCTTCTTTCTGCCCTTTCCCTTCTTTGTTCACTCTAGAGGTAACCGGATATATTTTTAATCCCTCCCCCTTTTCTTCCAAAATAAGTTTTCATTCCAGTTTGTAGAAACGTGTCAAGCAAAGGGATCTCATGTTATTCAATCTCTCTAATACTTGTTAATCATTCGAATGTGATATATTTAATGAACACAGTATAAGAAGACCTAGATCTCATTAAAAATGGTAAATTTTTTTTTTTTTATGGAGGAGATAGTTTTGTGCAAACAATATTTTATTTAAATTTTTGATTTGCACGTACATGGATTCCTCGTCCTCTGATAACTTTAGTGATTTCATTGTACTGCCACAAACAATGTCAGACTGGTCATTGCACGGATTATACTTTATCTAGATCATCTCTCCAAGAATAATTTTCTTATAGACTTGAGGTTTGTTGAGGATGAAGTAACATGAGTCTGAATTCCTCACAACCTTCTTTCCTGGGCTTCTGCAGTTTCATGGAATATACTTAGATTGATGTTGACATGAAAAGATTTCTATTTGATATAAAAACTGCGTTTACCTTTAATCCTTAGATCTATTTGGTGTGTCATAATTTTGTGGCTCAGGTTGGCTTAGTTGAAGATGAACGGGGACATGTGAACCCTCTCCAGAGTCAAAACAATATGAAGTTAAGGCATTTCCATCTGATGTATTTACATTCCTTGTTCCATAAACCTGAGACATGAAGCAATATTTATTAACTCATTGCCATTGTTAATTTGATATTATGTAGTTTTAGAGGATGTTATTCTCTTTAGTTAGTATTCTTGTATTTGTCTAAAGTTTGTATCATCAATAAAATGGAATACCTTCTTGTATAATTCCATGTTTTCTTTGCGCATAAGATTTACTTTCTTGTACAGTTCCACATTCTCCTGATGTATGATATTCCCCTGACAAAAGTGCAAGCACATTGTAAGTATAACAATTGAAGTGATTCTATATAGAACAATTTAACAAAACACAGCAAGCTTGATTGTTGAAAGACCCTTTGGCTCAATTCCTGTATTTCGTCAGTTAATATCCGTTCCTGCAAAAGTTAAAGCTAAAGCATGTCAAGTTTCATGCATATGCTTCAAATTGACTGCCACGAGATTATGTATAAATTCTGGAGATCTGACCTTTTTCATACGAACACCCCTCAAACTCATCTCCAGTTGGTTCTCTAGATTCTGCAGGTCTTCAACACTCAAACCGTGAAGCTGTTCACCCATCAGTTGCCTGCTTTATCAGATCATATGTGTTGGTCAATCACCAGATTTTATGAATTAGGTCTCACATCCATATGTAAAATATAATAGAGTCACATCTTTATTAGATCTGGTAATGTGGTTTTTTTCATAACGGTTTCTTGAACTTCAGTGCAAGATGCTGTATGCAGTGCTTGTTTATCAGTGGCTGTAAAGATCTGGCGAAATTTGGGCATTAGTTTGCTACTTTCATTGTTGATTGGTGATTTGTCCCTTTATCTTTTCTGAGTCCAGGTCTTTGACCAAACAGACTCTGAGATGGATAAAGGATCTGGGCGGTAATTTTTTGTTCCTCTTGTTAGCTGTCTGAAACTAGCTTTATGGTTATGGAAAATGGTTATCTGAAATGTTTGAACCTGTTGAATGGCAACCTCTCTGTAGGAGGTCTGAAGTCCGGTTATAGGTTAGTACATAATTAACCAACATTATCATGCTCTTTCGATGTCACAGATCCATCTTTGTTGGAGGCGGAGAGCCTATACAGGCAAAGATTGGTTTATGATTGTAGTTACCTCACAGTTCTGATGGGTATTTTGACAAATTGTGAACCTTATGGATGTAATTTGATGAATTGTGAACTATTATTTCCATATAGTTTATTGCTTAAAGAGAAGCTGAATCATATTTAGCAACTTAAGCATAAAAAACCTTTGCTTTGTTGTTGTTCCATTGACATTATCATTAGGACTCACTCCACTTTGAAATGATTGAATAGAAATTCTTATGTTGAGGAAGCAGCTACTTAGAGATACTTAGCAGGTCATATTTTGGGGAAGTGAGAACATGGATATATAACAGAGGCTTTGAGGTCTTCAAGGACAACAGAAAAAAAGGTTTGGGCTGGCGGCAAGGGGGTTTTTGCTTAAGAGGGCAGTTTTGCTATTATGATTTATTTCAAGTTAGTTTTGCTGTAATTTTTCAACAAGGTATGCTTCCATTACATAGATGTGGCAAATGCAAGTTGGGAGTTGTGTATCTCCTGGTTTATCTTTGTTAGGAACTTTTCCATGGTAAGACTGGGGCATGAGACCCTCTTAAATATCTGAAGATATGAGAAGTTAATATACAGGTGAAATGGAGATGCAATGGGACACTGTTTAAGGTGTTTAGAAATTTATTCCATGGTGTAGAGCATAAGCTGCCTAAGGTCTTGATCTAGGGTAAGAGCATGTATATGTTGAATCTATGGTTATTGACTTTGTTCCATGGTTAACCAGCAAGGGTTTTTTTTTTTTGAAGAAGTAAGGAGTTTCACTGATCAATTCAGTGAATCCCTGTAACTTACAAAAGGATCTGACTTTCTGTTATGGTCAGAACCGAGATGGCTTACAAAAACCAGCCATTACAAAAGAAATATACAAGAAGGTTTCTATACAGTCTCAAGCATCCAAATTACTCATATCAGACTACTCAAGGCAAGTAACCGGCACTAGTTGACAAGGGTGCAAGGAACACATTAGATGGTGGCTTGAGTTGTCATGTGTGCCTTTTATGGGACAATTCTGAAGCTGTGAGGCATTGTGCCACTGGTCTTGCTAAGTTCAGCTTTTGCAATGCCTTCTAGAATTTCTTTTGTTTTTTCTTTATTGTTACTTGTTTCTTACTTGCTGTTTTTGTTTCCTTCTTTTGCCCCTATATTCCATGTACACTGAATTATTAATTACCTGTGGTATGCTAAATCATTTCAACATTTCAAATATCAGCAATATGGATGTATATTTCTTCTTTCTCCCATAGGTATTCTGTGTTCTTGCATGTTTTCTTCATCATTTCTGGAATATTAATTGATGTTTTCTAGTATTGCAATACTACTTTTCTCTTCTTTATACAATTTTTATGTCTTATGCCTGAAAAACTGAAAGCATTGGAAAAGATAGCAGAGCCTGCTTCTGTGGCTAATTTTTTTCATTTAAAATTTAGTTTCAGGATAAGAAATATCTTAAACAAAAATGTTATGGAATTTTAAGCTCAGAGACAAAAATGTACCGATGGTTCTCCTGCAAATTCTGTAGTTGTTGCCTCAAGATTGCAGCCTCTCTTTGCCAAAACTGGCAAGTAAAAACAGCAAATGTTAGTTTACTTGGAACATAAGAAATTTATTTGCTTCATTCTCACAGGAAAGTAAGCAAAGTGCTTTTTAATAACATATTGTGAAAATGATAATATGAGAGTAATAAGATTGTTTCCTTAGCTTTTAGAGAGGCTTCATCATCACACAATCTGATTGGAAATAGATTAATACAATAATATAGCTTTTCTACGGTTTTCATTTTAGTTTTTGGGTTGATTGAAGGTTATTCATAATTAATGTGATTTTATTTGTTTATATATTTGTAATGGGATCCTACTATTCAAAGATATGAAATCAATTGGTTCATACCTGAATTAGTTACATTATTGCCAGCATGACAGGTTTATGTTAGTGAAATATGATCACTTGATTGGTGCTTTTTATTATTCAAAAATATATTTCTCAAGGAGACTCCTAATGAACTGTTGCGGTTTGCATTCTGCTGGGAATTTTTGATAGTATAGTTTACTTAAGTCGACTTGCTTGGACTTGGAGCTCATCTAAACTAGGGTTTGTAGTGTACCTGGGCTTTCTAAAAGGTGCTTTTCCTCAAAATTTATATTTAATACTGGTAATAAAGTTGCCCTTACATATGCCTGCTGTTCTTGTTGGCTGACTGTTCTAGTTTGGTGCAGGACCAGGGAAGTCATTTGTTTACAATTAGAGATGATCAGCTGTTCACTTTACCACTAGAAAGATGAATTTTTCTCTAGGAAAGGTGACTTTTGAAACCTTGGATTCTTTCGCTTGCTGCAGTTTTTACTTTGGTTAATATTAGACTGCCAATAGACTATGATTATATGTATAAACATATGTTCTTTTAGAATATTCATTGCTATCATATGCTGTTATTTTTCTTGACAATAAGATATAGCATAGTGCATTACCCACCGCACAAGTGCAAGTAGTATGTATATAAATATATATATATATATATATATATATATATATATATTATGCAAAATGTAGGTTATGCTTTAGGAAATAATATTATGTGATAATTATAACCGTGCGTGTTCGGTGGGGGAGTGCACATGACGGTGCTAGTATTGTGTGATGTGGGAGTGCACACATCGATGATTTATGCCATGTGCAGTGTGGGAGAGCACATGATGCTAATGATAATATTGTAATGTGTGGTGTAGGAGTGCACATGAGCTGGCGGAGAGTTGAGGTGATGCCAGTAATTGCATATATATGTTATATATGTTATATATAGAGAGGTTATGGGAAATATATTGTGATTGCATTGATTATTGATTGTTAAAATTTGGTAAATGCTTTCCAATTGATTTTCACTACAGCAAAAATGGATTTTTGTGGTGACAAGAATTCTTTTATTGCTCTATTTCTCGTTGCAACGAGAAACTCTTGGGTGTTGGGGCTTGAACTGGCACTAGTTTTCGTATTTTCGCTGTAGCGAGTAACTCTCAGATGGTTACGAGTGATCCAGGCCGAAATTTTGCTATAGTGAGAATGCCTATTCGCTGCAGCGAGATCTACCCTACCATGCTTGCCTTGCTTGGACTTTACCATAGTTTTCACTCTTTAACTTCATTGTTGATCATGGATCTTTCAATACTAAGGCACCAAATAATCAAGGTTTGAATTGAGGGGTTTTGATAAGAAATTAAGCTAAAGTGCATTGTTTTCAACATAAATGCATCACGTTTTCTAAAAATTTTCATATTGATGCTTATTCCCTTCCTATGTTCACTCACTGGGTTTATACTCACTCCTTTTTAACTTCATGTTTTCAAATTCAGAGGTAGTTGGGCCATAAATTGAGGCGCTCACTGGTGTTCACCCTTTGGTAGGTATTATGGCATTAGGTAGCCGTGTTTCCCATCAAAAGTCACTCCGCTGGTCATCAAGAGTCATTTGTATGTGTATAAATACATTAGATGTGTAGTGCTAAAATTATTTTGCAAATGATATATGTATACTTTGATTGATGATGCCATTACAAGATGGCAATGAATGACAATACTTTGGGATAATACACATAAAAGAAAAAAAATATGTATGGTTGAGAATTTTGGTTTAGAAATAGTGATGTATGATTAATGACATGATGAACCCGATTACATAAAGAGGCTTGCTTAGGCTTAGTAGGCTATGCCCATTGGGCCCATGCGCTGGTTGTGGCCCGGGTTTTGGGTTGTGACAATATCAAAGTACGGGGTGTTACATTTTCTAAAGATGCATGGCNATATATATATATTATATGTATATATATATATATATATATATATATATATATATATATAATCTTAGTATATATAGTGTCATTCATTGATCTGATTTATTCCATGAGAAGAGTACAATACAAAAAAAAAAAAAAAACAACGAAACTTGAGGAAGATAAAGTGAGATTTACCCATCGCTTAGTGGCTATAAAATACCTTTAACATGAATCAAATGCTTGGTTCTTTAAATTAGTTTTCTATGTGAACTTTCCCTTTTGAGGTCATTTGAGGTGACCTAAATGAATAGTTGATACCTAATGCTTTGCTTAATATGGTTCTTATAATATAGATAACTATAAATTAAGAAATGCTAAAAGTAAAATACAAGTTGGATATCTATTTATAATATTCTTTCTCTCGTGGGAGCATTGAACTTTAAAAGGGAGCAGGGTACACTACGAAAAAAGTTGAATCAAACTAGCATTTTGATCTCAAGTTGTGGAAGTTGGCTATAAATTAATTTTAAAAGCTAAGAGTGTGATGCAATGAACCCAACATGCCATGCCAAAATCATTGGCTGCTAAGCAATTTAGTTCAACAATCATTTTCTTGAGGAGGGAAAGTTTTAAAGAATCAATACTTTTTGTTTCTTATAAGGAAAACAAAATGGTGATCGCCTTAGTGGGAAGTCATATGCATGTCATCATACATTGATAAAAAGGATTGGATTAGGATGTAGAATTATAAAGTTTTTGTAAGAAATTGGAATTAAACAAGCAGCTTTATGACTGTGTTGAGATATAGACGTAAATCACATAAAATTTCAACTAAAGCTAGCTGTATAATTTTGACTTCAATGCCAGCATGCAATGGGAATTGATGCAAAATATGAAATCAACAGCATAATTAAGTAATATCTTTGGATATATAATCTTTCTAGCAATAAGATCATGGAAAGAATTTTACTGACTTGGTACAAGAAAAAGCAGAGATATAGTCAAAAGATAACAGTGTTAACAAGTTGAAATAAAAGAACCAGCAGCAGCACAGGAAAAGAACTCATGAAGTGGGGAATTTCTTTTGAAATGGAAAACGGGTGCAGAAAATGTGGTGTCTATATATACATAACAGACGTATATCGTATCATAAAGTTTGTACCATATCTTAGTTTAACTCAAATTGGTGATTAGAGACAGGTCTGGTTTGAGAAGTATCTTAAAAGTTTAGCAAAATTGCTTCCTCCTTTTAAAGGAAAATAATCAAGAAAAAGAAAACAAATACCCCGTTGGATAAAGCTAAATGCTCTATATTGTTATATATATACAACTTCGTCTAATTACTATTTGTTTAGTGTGGTTGAAGATGCATTAGTTTAAATATTTGTTTTCCCTGTCAGAAAGAAGGAAGAAAGTATCAACATATCAAATCAACAAAAACTGGGGAGAATTAGGTAAAAGATAAGACCCTTCAATCGAAACCATGAACCCAAAGTCTGTATCTAGTTCATCGGCTAACTCATTAAGGGGTTATATGTATATTGTTTATTTGGTAATGGTCCATTTCCACCTTTTTATTGTCGGTGACTCAGTGTTCATCATGCTCCTTCTACCATTGCTATCGTCTTTGGAGCACACCAAAATTGAATCCAAATCCCTTACTAATAGTGCATTCTTCATAGAGAAGCACTTACTATTCTTTTTTCCTCACTGGCCTACCGAACTTACTATAGTTTGTCAAACATACAGTACGGCTACCTTTGCATTATTGCTGAAACTCCTAATCAAATCATTCATCTGATACTCCATTATTCTTCATATCTAGCCAGCCGATTCCTGCTTCACACCCTTAATTATTTTCTCAAGGGAAATGCCCCTACTCTTGTTCCTTGTGAGCGGGCTCTTTGGAAATGAAAATTGTTTTTACAATTTCAAGATACATAAATTCTCACTTTTGAGTAATTCCTCACAACCAAACTTGCTACTTCCTAGATTCTGCTCCCAATTTTACTAAAGTCTAAGAAAACTGCAACACGATGCTTGTCCAACATTAAAATAGTACTTAACCTAAACTTTTATAATCATGTTTATAATTTGAAAATTATTTCTAAGACAAGACTTATAGGATTGAAAAAGGAGAGAAAATTGTAGGTCACCTAGACATAGATCTTAGGTTTTTTTTTTTTTAACCTTAACTTTATCACAAAGGTAGTTTCATTCACAAGAAGTTTTTTTTTGAAAGGCATTCGCAAGAAATATTAAAGTGTCAAATAATTAATGCCAATTTCTTATTTATTACCCCAATATAATTTATGAGTAGTCATAGAAAATAACATTACCCTAGTCCAAAACAGAGATTTATTTGGGGGCTAATTCTCAAGAAAAGAAAGTAATTATGAGATTCATTAAGGATAAGAAAATGAGCTATGACATGTATTTTCAGTCTATGATTTATCATCATCATCATCATATATATATATATATACACATACACACACAGTAACTCTATCTATTTCCCTCCCATGATATATTTTGCAAATATTGAGTTAACTAAAAATCAAGTCACTAAACGTTCTATATTTAAGTTCAAACCCCATTAACATTCCAGATAAGTAAAGCTTGCAAAAATTGTATCTTTCCTAATCTTTTGATATTCCTAGGGAGTGAGTTCTAAGACTTTGGCTATACTTGAATAATATATCAGGTTCACTAGAATTTATTTCAGTGATATAATTACTTGTTCATCATTTAGGACATAAGATAAGATGCATAGTTGCATATCCCAGAGCTTTGTTATGCTTGGCTTTATTTTTACAGCAGATCAGACACGAAGAAACCTTGCCTTTCTTAATTGGATGCCATGCAATATCTTGCACGGCAAACCTCGACTGTATAACACCGTTAATTGACATAAATGTTGGTAAAGCAAATGAAGAATGTTTAATCATATATATATATATATATAAGAATCAACAATAGTGTCACAAAAATAATTAATTTGTGTGTTAAATAGTATTGGCAGTCGCGAGAAAAATATAAGCTTAAAATGCAACATTTTTTTATTGCAAAGGTTAGAAAGCAGAAATTAAGCCTAAGATTAATAGAAAGAAGGAAGCACATTAAACTATGATAACATGAGTAACTTAGGTTTTTTTTTATGGTTGTTATTCTTACAACAAATTATCGAAATTCAAGGGTGAGTTTTCTTTTTTCTCCTTAATCTCAATATATAAAATGTGGATTATAAAGAAAAATCTATAACAAACTGATATCAAACCTGGTGCTTGCAAATTCATAGAGCTTCCCAGTGCTGGAGAAGATCACAAGACCAACTTCTGCATCACATAGAATTGCGAGCTCTTTCGCCTTCTTAATCAACCCCTTTCTTCTCTTTGAGAAGGTTACTTGCCTACTTGTAGAATTATCGATCCTTCGAATAACAATCTTCCCTCTCCCCATCCTTTCTCCTTGTTGTTCTAGGGTTCCTAATAGTGCAACAAAGACAAATTAAAAGGAGTGAAAGAGTTAAGGGCAATCTTAGTGAATGAAAACCAAAGATTCTTAGCTTATTCAGAAGAGTAGAAGGAAAAAGCTTACAGGGTTAAGCCAATGGACCGCTTTCGGAAATGATCAGCTAGTGGTTAAGGTGGTCATCAAGAGTTTTATAAGTGAAAAAAGTGGCTTTTGTGGTGAAACTAGAGCTGCATATTGAGGAGATTAATGGGGAATTTGCTCATTGAGGTTTAAACTGCTTACTACGAATATGGTTTGGACTTGGAACAGTGCAATACTTTTTAGGGCATATTATTTAGACTGTACAGAATTCCTGTATTTTTATGGCTCCGTCGCACTTATAAGTCACTGACAGGTGGGAATACCAGTAAATAATAGTTTAATCTTCCGTTTTCAACTATTTTTTATTGGTTTGTTGCCTCTGATAATGTTAGTATGTCCCAGGACCCAGGTTGAGTTTATCAACAGTAACTCGTAACCCAAAGCTGTAGCCATGTTTGAATATTTTATGATGAACCCTATGCTAATGTAGCCAATTTACATTACTGTTGACCACTTTTTTTTGAGATCTTTTTCATATATGTGATAAAGTTTTTGCCATATATCAGAAAGTACAACTGTAGGATATGGGATTATTTCCACATGTCAGACAGAGCGTTGGAGTTGGAGAGGGGATTCATTCTTTTCTTGTAAAGTTTCCAAATATGGATAGGGAAACCAATTTTCTTCAATCCAAATATAGAAGGCCTCATAGATATTTTTTTCTTGGTTGTAGCAAGCTTTATTCTTGGTTGGTAGGTCCTGTTTCATTTCAATGTTGGTTCCAGGCAAAACCTTTACCCAAAATTAATTAGAAGTTTGAAACTGCGACCTACCATTTTTAAGTGTACAAAAATGCATCTTATGGGATTAAGAAATTGTCTTTTGTTTAAGAATAATTCTCTTTCTTTTCATTGACACAAAAGGAGACCACTAAACATATCTTTAAAATTTCTTTAAAAACTTCACATCCAACTATAAACAAAAGATTCTAGGGGTTTCTTTAATTTTTTTTTTTCCTTATAAATGTTGAAATTGTTAGGCTTAACATGTAGGTATTCTTTAGCCTACACAATCGTACCTTTAGTTTGCACAACCATAGCTAGTATTGGTGATATTAAAATGCTAAAGGTAGCAAAAAGGTTTTTATTCTTTAATTGATTTCATCATATCCAAATTCAATTCAACGTGAACCTTGTGATCTAGAGAGGATGAACTTGCAACTTCCACCTTCCATATCAAAACAATATTGATATAATTTTCTTGAAAGTTAATTTCTTGATGTAATTACACTTGGCGAAGAACTTTTTGTTTACTTCCATTAAAAAAAGAAAAAAGGAAAGAACTTATACATAAAACGAGTCAATGATGACTTAAAAAGTTTAAACTTTTTTTATTTAAATACTATTGTATGTTATTTTATCAAGGTCTTTGTCGAAAGCTTGGCTTTAATTTCAATAGAAAATGCTTATATGTGTTTATTTTAATAGTTTACGTATGTGGACAAATCTCTTCTATGATTTGGTTGCCTCTTCTAACCCAAATACACCTAATGCGTTTATACTTAGATGCCAAACATGGTTAGCAAACAATATGCAAACAATAACTTGCCAATTTTGAGGTGAAAAAATTAATGCATAGCTTCCTTTTTTGGATCCACGACAAGGTTGCTTTAAAAAGTTCTCACCATTCTCAAATTTACGAAGAAATAATACATTAATTATAAACTATTTTTATAAATATCATCTTAGCAAATGTTGTTATAATTATATTTTTCTTTTAATTAGTTTAATCAATATTTAAAAATACGGGTTAACCAAACCCTTAACTTGATCATATATATAATTAATAGTGCATTGATTAAATCATAAAGCGGGTACAATGTGTACCAATATTATTTTTGGAAAATACAAGTACTGACACACATGTGAAAGCCTAAAATTAATTCACCATCCACCAACCGAGGGAGGTTTCGGCACGCTTGCATCGGCTTCAGGCAATGGGAAACATCCCGTACACCCTTATCCACCATATTGCAAACTTGGTTAAGGGAAAAGCACATTTCATCACAATGGACATGTAGCTAGGTTTCACTATTATTATTATTATTATTATCACTCTATCAAATTTTAAAACAAATTTTAGAATGCTTTAACTATGATTAATTAAGTTTACAATTGGGCGTTTAGCGAGGGGGCCAAGTCCATGCTAAATAGATAATTATAATAATGGTTTGGTGACTGCCTGACACTAAACACAACTTGCCATTGGTTAATGCCCATGTGAGTGGGATTTGTTGGACCAATAAGATTCGATCTTTGCCCAAAACTGAACCAAGGCTAGGCTAGGGGGTCCTTAGATTAAGGAGAGCTAAATCCGAGATTTAGATTAATTTAATGGTAGCTTAAAACGAGCTTAGCCAGGTGTCAATCATCAACAAATGATATATGAACATAGACCAAGGAAAAAGTTGTTATGGAGAACAATTTCCCATTAATTTATCATCCCAACAAATGTAAATGTCGCTTTTCTGAGTCATCCCACCATTGGAAATTACTCAAATTTTTTAAAGAGTGAGACATAAAATACATAAGAAATCGATGCACATGAACTGTATCATAACTCTCAAACAGTTTCTCCACCCAAGAAAAGAAGATTTCGCTTTTTCTTCTTTGAAAGGAGGAGAGGGGGATCTGCCTTCTTTTGATGCTTCAAGCCCACATGATCTGCTTCAACTTGTAAACTCATATATTTATAGATATATCATACTAATGAGTTCCAGAGTTTTGTGCTATTTATAAACGTCACATATAAATTTATTTTATTTCAAAAATTCGAAATTATATACTCAAATATATTTATTTATCATATATTTATATAACAAAAAAGTGACGCATATTCATATTTATAGATGAATTAAAATATTTTAATAGAAATAGAGAAATTTATCTGAAATACTAAAATGTAACCACAACGATACGCTCGGTAAAACAGGTAATTTTTTAAGTAAATTGAAATTGATATTGACAAATCTTGTATTTAATGAACATGTAAATATATAGTGCCATTTGATAATAATTATATACAAAGCATTTTACTCCAATAGTGTATTAAGTGAGACATGTTCACTTACAAAAAATTTGACACATGAATTCAAGGCTAAGCAACTATTAAATTTGATGAAATTAATATTAAGATTAGAAAATATATCAGAAATAAACTATTGCATTATTTCTCAAAAAAAAAAATAAAACTATTGCATTAATGACAACAGAAATAAAACAGTACCAAACAGAAGTAAAATTTGAATGGCGCATTTTATGCAATGACTGCCGTCAACAAAAAGAAAAATTGAACAAAGAACGTGGTCTCTGAATATAAAAGATAAAGTAAGCGAATACTCTCAACATTTGTAATATTCTTTTTCTTTCTTTTTAGGGCCAAGTAGCGAATTCCAGAGAATTTACAAAAAGTAAAACCTCAGTCGGGAATTGATTCACATATAACAAAAAAGAGAACGTTCATGTTAGGAACCATTCACTCAATTTCAGCAAGCCAAGGTTTTGCATTTCATGAAGCATTTGCGTCGCAAATGGATTATTGAAACAGTAAAGCAAAAATAAAAAGGAAAAAATAAGAGCAAAAACAAAACACAACATAGCATCATCCAATAAGAACAATCAATCCCTAGTAAACATAGAAATAGTCAGATGTATACAATGAATTAAACAAAGAAAATGACAAAAACTAACTGAAAGAAAACAAATCCATCACAGAAAAGAAGAAAGAACCAACAGTAGAGAGCGAAAGACAAAACAGCAAATGAAGTAAAAAGAAGAGAAAGCAGAACAATTAAGTGAGAGAAGAAATATTTTGGAAGAATAAAAGGAGAAAATACCCAAAAAACTTGACAAAAACTCAAAAACCCCAAAGCACCCCCAACATTTTATTTCAACCCAAAACTCAATATCTAAAACAATCAAAACAATTTGAATACCATGTCCGAAAACTCCAAAACAACCAAAACAGATTAAACAATACCAACCATGTCCCGTACAGGTGTCAACACAGGACCTCCTCGATACAGTTCTACTGTATGTTGTAGATTGATTTGTTTCTCATTTGCTATTCCATTTCTTCATTTTGGGCCAGTTTCTTGTGTTGGACTCAACTCTGAGGCCTCTTCAGCGGGAGGCAGTCAGAATTTTTGCTTTCTTGTTTGACTTTGATCCTTGTTTCTTAGTTTCAGCTTTGATTTATTTAAAAAAAAAATGATTGCATGATAAAAAATATGTGTGTGTGTGTATAGTTTATCATGTAATAATATTTTTTAAAAAATAAATCAAAGCTGAAACTAAGAAATTAGGATCAAAGTCAAACAAGAAAGAAAAATTCTAATTGCCTACATGTTATAAATTCCACAAACATTGATAGGTGTGAGTGTAGCGTCTTTAGCTCTTTAAACATCCCAGCTATTAGGTTAAAAGTCAAACAATGTACATAAAATTAAATACTAGTGAGTAAGGAGAGAGAGTTATATTGAGAAAAAGAAAAATAATTAATACAACAATTATTTTATTTTAATTAGAATGCCACCAAAGTTTGACAATCCAACTAGCCAGAATTAAATTGGGATATCACTCAAAATTTCCTTTGTCACTATAAAACTGTTGAGAAAATTAGAAACAAACAAATGATTATTTCTACAGTCTTCACAATTGTAACCTTTAATCTATAACTCAATCTATGCTTCAAATTTAAGTTCTGTCACTTTGTTTACACAATGATGGCAAAAAAAATTTGTACAGAAATTCCCATAATTCATAAAGAACAATCTTCTATACAATTAATGAAAAATTGTCTCGATGATAAGACAGATAAATATAGCAATTAACTTGTTTGATATTGCAATGATGATTTATCTATCTATATATCCTAGCTGCTCCTTTATCAAATACAAGTGGACGAAAAATTGAATTCAATCAGTAACCATCATAAGCAAAGAACCATCCATGGGGGAATCACCAATAATGGTGCTTGCAGTGCCTCTTCTTCCATATCTAACAACATCCAAATCTATACTATAGGGATTCATAATCACTGGCCTTGTCCTCCAACCAAGCCAACCAATCTCATACGTAGTCATTGCATTGAATCTCATTCGAAAGCTCACCCTTCCTTGTCTCCTATCCTTTTCAATCACCCTCAACAGTGGATATTCCACAATTGGCTGATCACCTTCGTTCCCGGTCGTCACAAACTTCACGTACACATCTTTTCTCTCCCTGAAACCCAACTTGAAATTGTCCATGGAAGTTAAGGAGAGAGCATTGTCGTGTTTATAAAGAATGGAAGCTTCAATTTGATCCATTTGTACTTCCAAGGCTATGTTTGGGTTATATATTGTGAGGTTGGCCAACCAAGTGGCTGCCAAATTTGAGTTCGAGACTTGGAAATTTGAAACAAGAAGATTGTTTAGTTGGATCATAGGTGTTTGTGGATAGAACATAAATGCCATAGGCATTTTGAATGAGCAAAGGAGGACGGTGATGGTGATTGTAGAGGCCGACATGAGAATAATTCTAGAGATGCTGCAGGGTTTAATGGAAGGTTTGGAGGTTAATGGCAGTAAGGAAGCCATTGTTGGATTAGAAAGGAAAAGGAGAAGTTATGGACTTTGCTTATTATTCAATGTATATATATATATATATAAAGGATATGCCCAAACGCGTCATCAACTATTTTTAAGGGTCTAATTGAGTTGTAGGCTAATTAGCGGTTGCTGCCAATTTATTATAGCCAGTTGTCTCAACTAGCTGCATTGATGTGAATTCTAATTAAAAGCAACTAACTTAAAAGTTAATTAATCAATTAGATGGTTGTCTAAACTCAGGGATTAATATCTAACATATACATCCTCTCTAGGCAGACACAGCCAGTCTCTAACTAGTTTGGCTTATATGCTAAACCCAATCGGACAAAATTGGATTAAAAGTTATCAAAATTAAGTTGTTGGATATATCAGTTCACATTGCTTGGAGCTGTTAAACATACCGTACTATGATTGTTAATATTGTAAGAGAATTTCATCTTTACAAGTTAAAGATTATTTCTGTAGCTATTAAGACAAGACATTGACTAGTTGAAACCACTGAGTTGGAAATCGTCGGAGACAGTTTCTGAGAATAGACAAATGGGCATACTGCCTTTTGATCCGTGATGCACAAGGGAACATGAGAAGAAAGGATAAACCTTTGCTATGATCAGATTGATTAGTCCAACAGATGGAGTAGAAAAAAATGCTTGGGCAGCCTTATAAAATTATAATTAGAAAGAAAATGTCAATTCAATCGTCCTTCCAGTGCATGGTATGTCACAGCCTAAATTTCCTGGCCATAATCAGCGCATGAGCCCAATGGGCATAGCCCATTAAGCCCAAGCAAGTCTATTTATGTGACTCCATTCATCGATTTCATCACTCGTTCTTACAATCGTATTTCATAATTCTTATCAACAAGTATTTCAATACTTTTCCATCAAAACCATATGTTCACATTTATAATTCAAAATAATGTCATTCGTGCCATCTTGTAGTGGCAACATTAATCAACATCAAAGTCTATTGCTTAAGATATATATATCTTAACAATTTACATCATGGTACATATGTTCAACGAAAAGGACTCTAGACTTCCAACAGAGAGATCATAGTGAAGGTGCAGCTATTGAGATGTCATAGTACCTACTAAGAAGACGAGTATATATGTGCGACTCAAACTAAGTTCCAACTACCTCCAAATCTGAAAATATGAATTTTAAAAACGTTAGTATAAAACTCAGTGAGCGAATATAAGAAGGGAACAAACAATCAATAGGAAGAATTTGGAATAATGATGCATTTGTTTTGAAAACAATGCAATTTGGTTTAATTTCTTTCTTAAACCCCCTTGTTTTGGAAATTGATCAGTGGACTCTTAGTATTACAAAGACCCATGCTCAATCATGAAGATAAGGGAGTGAAGGAAATTATATCGGAACCCGAGCAAGGTAGCAACATGACAACACGTTTCTTGCTACAGCAAAAGGCATTCTTGGTTTGCACATGATTCAGTTTTTCAAGCCTATCTTCCACTACATGGGTCCAATTGACATGCTTGTTATCTCATTAGAAAGCTAAGAGGCAGGGCTACGACTTTAGTGTTTACCACTTTGTCCAATTCTGATCGAAAGGTGGTCAAAATCGCTGTCAAAGTGACAGCACTGCACCACCACCGAGAGTTTCTGGCGGCAGCGAGAATCCATTTCGCTACAGCCAAATTCCTTGTTACAATGAACACCAATTTAACAATACTTAGCAACTTTCAAAGTTCAACATGAAAGATTCACATATGCAAAACCATATACCATACTTATGAACTTTGATTTCATAAACATAGATGTATATATATAAATGCATAGATAACACCAATATCAGCATAATCACACCCGGCTCATGTACATCCCCCCACATCGTGCACATAGCCGGCACCATCATGTGCATCCCCTCACATCGTGCACAATCAGTGCCATCATGTACATCCCCTCATGTCGTGTACACGGGCACTATCATCATCCATCTCCCACACCACCATCATCACCGGCATGTGCATCCCCCCACATCGTGCACACACACAGTTATAGTCATCATACACAATATCAACTATCATGCACAACATATATATATATCATCATAATAAAATGGTGCATGAATCAATAATAACCACATATCATAACATAAAATCATTTAGCAAAAGCTTGTTCCCAAGGCACTTGTTTTAAGATAAAGTTGTTTAAAATCATTCAAATGTTTTGTACAAAACAGTCACATTCCCAAAATGATTTTGAAATGCAGTTCACTCACCTGACAAAACTAGCACCAACAAGGTCCTAATCCAAGTAATCTCGAAATACCATTAAAACGTATATTTATCAATAAACCATAACAATCTCAATTAAGTTGTAAATTAAATCTAATAATTCTAATGAATTTACAATAGGCAATCTACCCTCTAACCTAACATTTAACCTAAGNAGTTCACTCACCTGACAAAACTAGCACCAACAAGGTCCTAATCCAAGTAATCTCGAAATACCATTAAAACGTATATTTATCAATAAACCATAACAATCTCAATTAAGTTGTAAATTAAATCTAATAATTCTAATGAATTTACAATAGGCAATCTACCCTCTAACCTAACATTTAACCTAAGTTTCTAGTCTAATTCACAAACCCATTTGGCCAACTACTCCAATTTAAATTTCGTTACTTGGATGAGCTTGGAGGCATGAAGATCAACCAAAAACCTAATCTTTCCAAGAAAAATAATTTGAAAAAATTAGAGAATAAATATGAAAATATAACCATAAATTCAAAAATTCCAAAAGTTGGAAATATATACATTTCAATCTTGAAAATGAAGATTTGAAGCCAAAAATCCAAGTGTTGTTGAAAGTGAAGTAGAAATAGAAAATATAAGAAACAAGGAGAGATTTTTCTCTCTCTCTCTCTCCTAGGGTTTAGATGTGCTGAAAATTGGGGTTAGAAGCTACAAATTCAGTGCCCAAGAAGTTAGGAGAAGGAAGGATTAGGAAAAGAAAAGAAATAAAAAGAAAACAAGGAAAAATCACATGAAAATTTTGATTTTCGTGGAGGTGGAATGAAAAATGGCATTGGATGGGTGAGGAAGAAGAAAAAGTTGCTGGAAGCTTGAAGAATCTGCTAGAAATTTGAAGAAGTTGCTAGAAACTTGGATATTTATGCCTTATGTTTATCCATTTTCTCACGTAATTACCAAAATACCCTTAATAAGGTCATTTTGTCTTCTTCCTATCCTTTGTGCAATCTTTTTACTCTTTTGACAATGAGACAAAATCCATAATAGTTCAGAAATACTCAGGTTCATGAACACGTAAAAATTTAGACCCAAGATGTAAAATGACCATTTTGCCCCTACCGTGAAAATTATCATTATTTTTAATTTCCTCATTTATTTACCATCATAAACATCATTTATTCATTTCTTAGGCCTATTTAGACCTTAATAGCATAAAAAAACCCACTCATAGAAGCCTACCAAGAGAAATTACGAAATTACCCTTAGTCCACATTATCGCATCTACTTTTAGTTACGTGTTTATAGAGGTCGAGATTTCACAGGTTCACTTCTGAATTACCCTTTTAACTCAGTAATCAACTTTAATTGACATCCGTAAACTTTATTAGCCACCGTATCAAAATACAAGGTGCTACATGGTAATTGACTAAATGATTTGCCCTAGGATTTGAATTTAAATCCAGGTGCTCCTCCCTCGGCCCCCCGCCCCCCAACCCCTCGCCTAAAAAAATAAAAAATAAAAAACACAGTGAAAGAAAGAAAGGAAATCCCTCGGTATCTAACATTTTCCTATTACTAAGTCAACTAGAGAATAATTTTTCATTCTAGCACAATTTCAATTAAATTTTCTTATTGTAAGTTAATAAAGGCCAAATCTGTTACATCAGATGAATAAATAATGGCTTCAGGATTTTTCTTTGTCAAAATACCTATCAAGTTTCTATATTCATACATTTTGTTTGATTTTGAGTTTAGTCCTTATACTTAAAATTGAAGCAATTTAATATCTTAATTTTGAAAATCATTTCAATTTAGTCTCTCTCCTTAACGGTATCCAATTTTGTTGTTAAATGAGATGACGTCAATGTTGATGTGACACATTTTGATAATGTGATATCAACATGATGACGTGACATGTCACGTGATGATGTGGTAGTGCCACATGCCACTAACATGCTAACGTAGCACTAACATGTTAACATGTCTATGCCACGTGGCAGATCAAAAAAAATTTTAAAATTAAAAAAAAATTTTTGCCACGTCATAGTGACTAAATTGAACAATAATATATAATATAGGGACTAAATTAAACAAAATTAAAATGTTAAAGAACTAAATTGAAAAAAAATTAAAAAATACAAATATTTAGATAGATGATAGTTATACCATTAATAAGCCAAATATTTAAGTGTAAAGATTTATGGTGTTAAAAAAAAATAATATATATATATATATTCTTACTTAATTATTTGATTTTAAAATATATACATTTAATTTTTTTTCTTTGAAAAAGTTAAGTTTGAATTCTCTTTGTATAAAAAAAAAATTCTAAAAAAAATTTCATGCTTAAAGCTAAATTTAAATGCATAACTTGCATTATGTTAGAATAAAATAATATAAAAAGACTAAATAAATTCTTCTTTTCTTCTATTTATAATAGTATAAAATTTAAAATTTATTTGATTTAATTTTTAACTTGAGTTGAACTCAAATTAACAAAATAGGTTGATTTAATTTTTTCTTTTTGGTTAATTTCATACCCAAAAGAATGAGAATTTGTAAATTGTGAAAGTTGTAACTAATTTAACTTATTTCGCTAATTTTGAGTTCAGTTCAAGTTAAAAATTAAATCAAATAAATTTCAAATTTTTATACTATTATAAATAGAAAAAAAGAATTTATTTAATCTTTTTATATTATTTTATTTCAACATAATGCAAGTTATTTATATAAATTTGGCTTTAGATATGAAAATTTTTTCAAATTTTTTTTTTATAGAAAGATAATTCAAACTTAATTTTTGCAAATAAGATAAATTAAAGTATATATTTTAAAATCAAATAATCAAATAATAAAATATTTATATTTTTTTTAACACTAAAAATCTTCTTTTACACTTAAATATTTGGTTTATCAATAATTATATTTATCATCTACTTAAAGATTTGTATTTTTTAATTTAGTCCCTTACCATCTCAATTTTGTTTTATTTATTCTCTATACTATATATTTTTGTTCAATTTAACCCCTACAATATGACAATAATTTGTTTTGAAATTTTTTTTTATCTGTCAAGTGACATCAACACGTCAATATGTCAGTGTCATGTCGCATTGGTATATCATTATGTCAATGTCACGTGACTTGTCACATTATCATGTTGGTACATATGCCATCAAAATGTACCACGTCAGCATTGACGTCATCTCATTTAATGACAAAATTAGATGCTGTTAGAAGAGAGGACTAAATTTAAATAATTTCAAAATCAAGAGACTAAATGACTTCGATTTTGAATTCAAAAATTAAATTGAGCAAAATATATGAGTACAACGACTTGATGAGTATTTTTTTTTTATTTTTTTCTCCTGCTAGGTTATTAATTTTACTCTAGTTAATTATGTGTCTCCAACATACTTAGATGATAATTCAATGGGGTACTTTTTAAAATAACACTTAAAAATAAGATGTTTTCAAAAATAACTCTCTTTACAATTTTAACTGTTTTTAGTCAAGTTAGATAAAATTACCCTTAATGAAATTACACGTCATGGTTAAAAAAAATTGTTACACATCATGTTGAAAAAGAAATATTGTTGTTACACGTTATATATAAAAACAAGTTATACGTCATAGTTAAAAAAAGTTGTTACATGTTATATTGAAAAAAAAATATTATTGTTATACATCATATATAAAAACATGTTACATGTCATGTTGAAAAAATGTTGTTGCTACACGTTATGTTGAAAAAATATTGCTATTACACGCTATATTTAAAAATATTTTGTTACAATTTAATGCCTAAAATATTGTTACGTATGAACCAAAACTTCAAATCCTCTCAACTCTCTTAATTTCTTTTTGGTTTTTGGATAATTTGACACCGATTAAAGTGTTTTTAATATGTTTTCATAAATCAATAAATAAATTTATTTATCTGAAACACTTATTTCGACTAAAAATTGAAAAAAATTTCTTTTGAAAACTTAGGTTTATAAATTTCAAATTCTTGAATTTTTGTGTCTAGGTCCCGAATTGATCCAATTAAAAGCTATTCTAAACATCTATGATCATTTCTATTGTTTTAGTTTTATCCAAAATACTTAAAAATCAAATTCTCCAAATAGCCACCTACTCTAAGCGCATTAAAACCATCACTTGATGTCTTAAAAACGTGGGAGAGAGAAATCTGAAAGCGTGGGAGAGAGAAATCGAGAGCATAGCAAATTAATATCGAAGAGAGAAATTGATAAAATTAGAGAGAGCTGGATGGTAAGAGAGAGAAATAAAAAACGTAAATAAAGAAAAATTGTTATGAATGATTTAATTTATTTAAAATAGTTTTAAAGGTATTTTTATCAAATTATAACTAAATATAATTAAAAATAATTAAATTTATTTTAATAATTATTTTAAAAATATTTTTATTAAAAAAAATTATTTCTCATAATTTTCTCCAATTCAATTGTATGTATTAGTATGGGCGAAAATAATTATCACGTTTTCTGAGTTCTGTAGTTCAGTTACGTCTTTGAACGAAATTTCAATTTTCGGTGAGGGATGATAGTCGTAGAAAAAGAATATTTTATGGCCTGACTTCATGAACTGTTTTTGCTTTAGTTGCATCATCATTTCAACGGTCCATCTCTACAGTCGGCTGTTGAAATTTGACCCCTCAGCATCTTTAGATGGCTCGCATAGATGCTATCATATGACACACCCAAGCTGTTCAAAAAAATAAACATATATGACACACCGAGCTGTGCTACCTTTTCTCTTTCCTCGCCTTGACATGGCTACCAAGTTCTCTAACTCAGTTAATTTTCTCTGCTTATTTTCCTTTCTTTCTCTTCTTCCCTATGCTGATTCAGTTAGCTTCAAAATATCCCGGTTTGACCCTACGCTGAGCAGCATTATTTATCAGGGTGATGCAAAACTGGCTGTTGGGACTGTCGAGTTTAACCTTGTCAATTATATAAACCGAGTTGGATGGGCCACATATGCAGACAGTGTGTTGCTCTGGGATTCTGAAACCGGTAGGCTCTCTGACTTCACTACTCACTTCTCCTTTGAAATCAACGTCCAAAATGATCCTATTTATGGCCATGGGCTTTGCTTCTTTCTTTCTCCTGTTGGATCTCAAATCCCACCAAATTCAGCTGGCGGCTTTTTGGGACTATATAACACTACAACTAGTGATTCACCTAGCAACCAAATTGTTTCGGTAGAGTTCGATTCCTTTGAAAATCCTGAATGGGATCCTTATGGAATTGATGGTCATGTGGGGATCAACAACAACTCTATTGCTTCAGCCGTCTACACTCCATGGAATGCTAGCTTTCATAGTAAAGATACTGCAAATGTGTTCATTACTTACAATTCTACTACTAAGAATTTAAGTGTGTCTTGGAGCTATTTCACAACCACCAATCCACGAGAAAATTCAAACATTTCCCTTCAAATTGATCTAAGGAGGGTTCTACCTGAGAGGGTCATGATTGGTTTTTCCGCTGCTACAGGTAAGTATGTGGAGAGACATATACTTAAATCGTGGGAATTCCATTCAAGTTTGGAAGAAGTGGGAACTGATGGAAGGACTGCAAGAAGGATCAACATATTAGTAGCCTCTGCGGTTCCTGTTAGTGTTCTGATAGCTGGGACAGTTATAGCATTTATCATTTGGTGGCGGTGGCAGCAGGGGAAAAGGAAAACTGCAGAGACAACAAACTTAGCCTCAATAAATAATGAACTTGAAAGAGGAGCGGGACCTTGGAGGTTTTCTTTCAAGGACCTTGTCTCTGCTACCAATAACTTCTCAGAAGGGAGAAAGTTGGGTGAAGGAGGGTTTGGTGCGGTTTATAGGGGTTACCTTATTGATTTAGACATCGCAATTGCGGTGAAAAAGATTTCAAGAGGGTCTAAACAAGGGAAAAAGGAATATGCAACTGAAGTGAAGGTCATTAGCCAGTTAAGACATCGGAATCTAGTGCAACTAATCGGTTGGTGTCATGAGAGGCGTGAGTTATTACTTGTCTATGAGTTCATGCCAAATGGTAGCCTTGATTACCACCTTTTTGGACAGAGAATTCCCCTTACTTGGCCTGTCAGGTATAGAATATCCCTTGGATTGGCATCTGCAATTTTCTATCTTCACGAGGAGTGCGAGCAATGTGTTGTGCATCGGGACATCAAATCCAGCAATGTCATGCTGGACTCTAGCTTCAATGTCAAACTAGGTGACTTTGGATTGGCTAGGCTTGTGAGCCATGAGCTAGGTCCCAAGACGACTGGGTTGGCCGGAACTCTAGGTTACTTGGCTCCAGAGTATATAAGCACAGGAAGGGCAAGTAAAGAGTCAGATGTATTTAGCTTCGGCGTGGTACTGTTAGAAATTGCTACCGGCAGAAAGTCAGCTGATCTTAGAGAAGCAACTGAAACAGGATTGGTGGAGTGGGTTTGGGATCTTTATGGGGAAGGAAAGCTTCTTTTGGCTGTTGATGGCAAGTTGAAACAGGATTTTGATGAAAAACAAGTGGAGTGTTCGATGATTACTGGACTATGGTGTGCTCACCCTGATAGCCGTTCAAGACCCTCAATCAGGCAAGCAATTCAAGTTCTGAATTTGGAGACAGCCATCCCAACTCTTCCTACGAAGATGCCTGTTCCTACCTTTCATGTACCTCCTATCTCATTCATTTCTAAGGGACTTGTACTAAATTACTCGAGCTCTGAAGCTGGTTATTATTAGACATGATTCCCTTCATCGCTATGGGACAGGGCTTAGTCTGAACAATGTGCTTTGTTTACCATGGAAACACCTCAGCGGTTATATGTGCTTTGCTCTTAATTAGTTTTAGTTAGAGAAAACATCGGACCACGTTTTTAATGATAAGTGTATGTACATTTTAGTTGAGAAACTTGAATTAGAAATTTTCTTTCCCAAGTTTAAAATATTAAAATAAAAATGCCACAGAAAAATGTACATATAATTTTATTTGAACACTTCTTCCTTTTTTTCTTTATTAGTATTACCTTGCCTTGTACTAAAAGAACCACGTCGGGATATTTTCCCGTGGCCATGGGACCGGTTGATGTAGATTTTTGACCTATCGAAAATTCTTGTCTGTGAAGCAATTTGACTTTTTTGATGTTGACAAACTTAATTATTCTGTGGAAGGAGGAAAAAACACAACCTGACAAAGTGTCATGCTACATAGTCAATCAACTTATATTAGTATACTGTTTTGAGCGCTTTTGGATTGTAGAATTTCTCAGCCGCCTCTGCCGATTATTGGGATATAAATTATATTTAAAATTTTTTTCTAATATTCTTTTCTTTATGTTTCTCAATGATAGTAATAACTATAATACACATATAAAAAAGAAATAATTGTGTGTGAATAGCTTATGTTATGTGTCCACTAACCAATGCAACATTTTAATTTTAGTATCGAAAGATTAAATTTGCTATATTTATTATTTTTATTTATACATTTTACATATTTAATATAAATTTAAATTAAATTAGATAAGAATTTCTAATAATTATTCAAAATAGACATAATCCTTAATGCTGAAATTTCAAATTTAAAATGAATTTTATGACCCAGAATATATTTTCTAGCATATGGCAAACGAAAGAAAAACCTTATAAACCTAAAATTTGCATTGATTTCATTTGATCTTTTCAAATTGTTTTACATAGCATTTAAAGATTGTTAGTATTATTAGAGATAATGTTCTAACAACTCTTTAAATTATTTTAAAAAATTCAAATATATTATTATTCTTTTATTATATTCAATCAAGTCTTTATATTTTTATTCTAAATCAAATAAATATTTATAATTAATAATTAACTAATTATCTTTAATAAAAATATTATTTGCATTTTATACTTATGTGATATTGACGTAAGTGAAAAATATCATATGAGTATGTCATTATATTACGTAATCATCTATTATAACATATCAGTATGCCACGTTAGCATCATGTGGTATAAAATGATAAGTGGTATTTTAACTAAGTTAACCATTAGTCATAAGAGTTTATTAAACTCAAAATAAAAGTGAAAAAACTTATTTGACTCAAAATAGAAATAAATGGTTTGATTGAACCTAATAAAAAAAAATAAGATTTTATTTGAACAGTTTTGAATAGTTTAGGAGTTTTTTTTTAAGTATTATGTCTAATTTGAACTTGTCATTCTATTTCATGTGATATGTTGATATACTACGATGGATGATGATATAACATATTGATATAACATGATAACATGATTATATAATATTTTTTACTCTTTACATTAACATTATGTGAGTATAAAATGATAAATGATATTTTTGATTAATTGTAATTAGTCAACCATTATTTATAAAAACTAATTTGATTTAAAATAAAAACACATGAGTTTGATTAAACAAAATAAAAAATAAATACTTATTTAATATTTTTTAATAATTCAAATATTTTTTCAAGCATTATACCATTATTATTAATGATTATTTTAATTTGATCCATTATTATTAACAATTATTTTAATTTGATTATTTTTACTATTGCTAATTGGATTGTTAATAGCAATTCAAATTAAAAATTAAAAATTTACTTTATGTGATTACTTTCAACCTAAGACCTATAAATAGGAGATGTCTTGAAATGCAGAGTTCGCAATTTTTTCTACTCTCTTGGTACGTGTTTGTTAGAGACTAAAGTTTTTTAAGTTATTTTAATGCTTTTTCTTAGTATCGTTTTCTTGACTTTTTAGTTTTTATATTTTTCCTAACCCCGATTTCATCATCAGAAGATTGATTTCTTCTTTTTATATTTGATAAACTTTTTTTTTTGAAAACTAAAATTCTTTGATAAACTTGTCTACCAATATTTCTTAATTGCCGGGGAATTTATTCAAACCTTTCGGCCTTTTAAAAATTGCCATAAAAATTTACTAAAGAAACAGTCAAACACTTAGACAGCTAGCGCCTTAGAATTTTTGTAACTTTGTATAGAAAAATCACTCTGTTTTTCTATGTATTTTCCAGGACAAAATTATAGTTCCGTTTCAACGAAGCTTCTCTGAGGTTCATACAGCTCTGGACTTTTTGGTACTTGGTAGCTGAAATTTCGGCACCAAGTCATCATAAAAATACCAGCATCATTGTATAGTGTTTTTAGAATTCCTTTCAGTGCCGAGCTGCATCTTTCCCTCCTCTCCCTTGCCATGGCTGCTGGTTTATACAACTTATTTTATTTACCCTTTATTTTCGCCTTCTTTCTTTTAGTTTTTCCATCGGTCAATTCAGTAAACTTTCAGATATCTCGCTTTGAACCCAATGATGACAGGATTCTCTATCAGGGTGAGGCAAGCCCTTCCGATGAAATTATTAACTTTAACAGTTTGGACATTTTGTACAGAGTAGGATGGGTTACATATGCCAACAGGGTGCCGCTGTGGGAGCCTAAAACAGGGAAGCTTTCTGACTTTAGTACCCGTTTTGCCTTCAGCATCAACATCAACAACCTTTCTGATTATGGTCATGGCTTTGTCTTCTTCCTGGCTCCTGCTGGAAATCAGATCCCACCAATTTCAGCTGCTGGGCGTCTGGGCCTTTTTAACACTTCGCAGTGGGTTTCGACTCTGGGCCAAGTTGTCCTGGTTGAGTTCGACACTTACAAAAATGGTTGGGATCCTGATCAACTTGATAACCACGTGGGGATTAACAACAATTCGATCGTTTCAGCCGTCTACACCAGATGGAATGCAAGCATTCATAATGGAGATACTGCGGATGTATTGATTACTTACAATGCTACAACTAAGAATTTGAGTGCATCTTGGAGCTACCGCGCCACCAATAATCCTCAGGAAAATTCTAGTCTGCGTTATCAAATTGATATTATGAAGGCTCTACCTGAGTGGGTCATGGTTGGATTTTCAGCTGCCACAGGTGTGAGTACAGAGCAACATATTCTTCAATCGTGGGAGTTCAATTCAACATTGGAAAGAGAGGAAACTGGTCGAACTACAGCAAGAAATGTTAAAATAGTGGTAGGTACTGTAGTTCCTCTAGGTGTTTTGGTAGCTGGGACCGTCGTAACACTCATCATTTTCAGGCCGTGGAAGAAGAACATGAAAAGAAAAACAGAAGAGACAGCAAACTTAACATCAATCAATGATGACCTCGAAAGAAGAGCTGGACCTAGAAAGTTTTCTTATAGTGATCTTGTCTCTGCTACCCAACAATTTCTCAGAACAAAGAAAGTTGGGCGAAGGAGGGTTCGGTGCAGTTTATAGGGTTACCTACCTGATTTAGACATGGTAGTTGCTGTAAAACGGATTTCAAGACGGTCAAAACAAGGCAAAAAGGAGTATGTAACTGAAGTGAAGGTCATTAGCCAGTTAAGACACCGGAATCTGGTGCAACTAATTGGTTGGTGCCATGATAGAAGTGAGTTCATACTCGTCTATGAGTTCATGCCAAATGGTAGCCTTGATTTCCACCTCTTTGGCCAAAAATTTCCACTTTCTTGGCCTGTCAGGTATAAAATATCACTCGGATTAGCGTCTGCACTTCTTTATCTTCATGAAGAGTGGGAGCAGTGTGTAGTGCATCGGGACATCAAATCTAGCAATGTAATGCTGGATTCTAGTTTCAATGTTAAACTCGGTGACTTTGGGTTGGCCAGGCTCATGGACCATGAGCTAGGCCCCAAGACAACTGGGTTGGCAGGGACTTTAGGCTATTTGGCTCCGGAGTATGTCAGCACAGGTAGAGCAAGTAAAGAGTCGGATGTATATAGTTTTGGAGTGGTATTGTTAGAAATTGCTACTGGAAGAAAATCTATTCATCGCATAGAAAATTTTGAAATGGGATTGGTAGCGTGGGTTTGGGACCTTTACGGGCAAGGAAGCTTCCTTTGGCCGTTGATGAGAAGTTGAACAAGGAAGTTGATGAGAAACAAGTGGAGTGCTTGATGATTGTTGGACTGTGGTGTGCTCACCCCGATAGTAGTTCGAGACCCTCGATCAGGCAAGCAATTCAAGTTCTCAATTTTGATATAGAGAAGCCAAATCTTCCTATGAAGATGCCTGTTCCTACGTATCTTGTACCTACACAATTAGTCACTAGCCAGGAACCTTTGTTAACTAATTCAAGCATGGAAGTGGGTCGTTAGATTCGATTTCCCTACCACGCCCCTAAACATTTTAATTGTTTTGCCTTCTGAATCTATTATGTAATTACTAAAATTCAATTTGAATGTATCGACTCATAGAGCTACTGGGAGATATTTTGCACTATTACAGCCAAAGTGAGTATATGTTTGTTGTCCTTTCTTGATAATATAGTAATATACAATAAAGACAGAAAGAACAGGACTGATTCTCTTTAGTAGCAGATTATCCTGCATTTGTTTTTTGAATCAATGGACTATTTCAATTATTCAGAAAAGAAAGATAATAACGATAGAAAAAATATGATATTTGGAAGTTCAAAAAGTGGACTCTTTTTAATAGAGGAAGTAAAGTACTGAAGTTATGATGGTTGGAGAAAAGGAAGTTCTCTTATTATCAGAAAGCAGGACTAATTCTCCTTGAAGTTTGCTGTTCCAAGTTCAGAATTTAAAGGAAGCTGCCATCCCAAGCCTTGCTACACAGGTCCCTGTTCCTATGGTTCAAGGAAAGAAAATGGAAGTTCTGTGGTTTATACAGATTAATTGACAAGATACCTTTTTAGGGGGAGAAATACTGTTTTGTTTTCTGAAGTCTATATTATATGGATGTTTGAACTAGACGTGGCACATAATGAATAATATAGACCAATTCTTGGTAAGAATTTGTTTGATTTATATATATATATATATAGAGAGAGAGAGAGAGTCCTTATCACTGTATATTTGTATAATGTTTGTAATCGCTTCCTTTCTGCGATTGTCTTACACCTGTAAAACAATGGCAAAGAACAGATATATAGTTTATCTTGAAGTTAAGGACTTCACATTTTTTAGTGCAATGAATGGGATGATGGATACAGTTAACCGAAACTTCTAGGTACTGACATAAAGTATTTTCTTTTTTATTTTGAGAAAGATAGAATTCAAATTCAACTCTCGGAACAAATAAATATATGTAATTATCATTAAGTTAAATGTTCAATGCATAAATAACATTTTCTAGTTATAATAATTTGTTAAAAAATTTTATGTTAGAGATTGATTTTTAGATTTTGACAGGATTTATTCTTATTTATAACTTTAATGTTACTATTTATGAGCCATGAGCTGGGTCCCAGAACAATTGGGTTGGCTGGTACTTTAGGCTAGTTGGCTCCAGATCATATAAAGCACAGGAAGGACAAATAAATAGTCGGATGTATTTGGCTTTGGATCGGAGTGGTCTGACGGAAGAAAGTCAGCCGCCCCTGGAGAAACAACTGAAACGGGATTGTTTACTGACAATCAGGTCATTTGTAAAACCTCAAAGACAGATAGTTTAATGACATTGTAGAAAACAGGGAATAAGAACCAAAATTTGATGGTAATCAATTTGAAGGAAACATTGTACAGTCGGGTTTGAGGTGATGGTTATTTTATTGAATCAGTAAAGGGAGTGAAAATAGAAGCCCACAAGGCAATGCAGTGGACACCCAAGCTCCTGAAATTGATCCCATGAAGAATCTGCGGTGGGTGTCATGCAGCTACCGGGGACTTAGAAGGAATTTAGCAACATTACAGTATTGAACCTTAGCCATGGGCGGTCAAAAAAAAAAAAACAAAAGCCTTAGCCATGGGTGTCCTTCCTTCTGTTTCTGTATTCCTTTCTTGATCATATATAATATAGACATAAAATGATAGTTGGAATTTCCAAAATGTAAGATCACTATACAAAGCTTGTGTGGTTATGCTTATACGCTGTTCCGATTGAGTTATATTGAAACATTTCATATACCTAGGTCTCAAGTACCGTTAGCTGCAAGCAATCAAGGCATATTTGGGCACTTGTCTCAGTTGATTCAGAATATATGTTAATTATTCCTGCTTTTTAATTAATCCATTCCTTTCCTTCTTATTAAGGTCATAGTTATCATCACAAACTTCGGTAAGTAATCTATCAACATTTCTTCAACTCTACTAAAATATACCCCATGCTTGTCACTCCCCTTAATATTCAAGTCAATCCCAGAATTGGTATATTATGCAGAAAACAAGATGAACCTGAGACGGTTATAGTTAAAAATTAAGAAAGTATTTGCTGGGCAGGTAAGACAACCTTTCTGATTTGATGACTTTGGACTTATTTTCTTACAAAAGAAAAAAAAACTTATGTGTCATCTTCATTTGGTCTGACTTGTTATATGTAATCATGAATTAGTCATCTTGTTTATCAGTTAAATTTTTAATACTTGCTTTTTTCCTTCATATGTGCTTCTAGATTGGATGTTTCTACTATTGTTTAATCATTTTTAGTCGTAAATATTGTCATAGGAAGTCTTCCTGAGGCTGTATTTTCATGGTAACTATAAATATTATGATGACTTGATCTTCGAATGGAAACTAATACTGCAGTGCAATGGCACCTTGTACTCTTCTGTACCATTCTGAGATGACAAACAGTAGTTATGTGCTCTGATTGCGGATGAAAGCAACAGTTCCTGCCTGTTTTTGTTCAACTAATCATTTTTATCAATGATTTAATCATTCATTTTCGTCAATCATCTGTATCTTGAAACATGACAATTATTGGAGATAGAACAAATATTAAAAAGTATCCGAAGACAACAATATGAATTGGTGTGGTCATTGCTCTTGCTTCTGGCTCCTGTAAGCAAACAATCACCAAAATTCTATGTCAAAACAACAGGGATATATTTGTCGTTGAAAAACCTGTCTACTGAACGATTGGTTGACGGCCCTCATGTCTTGTGGGTGCTAATTCCCTCTGTTAATTTCTGCTCTTTCAATGTGAATTCGAAAACCAAGGGAAGAAGTTAGAGAACATGCTCTTACCTTGTCTATAAAAGTAATGTTCAATGCAGATGCAGTCCACAGATATTTTGAGGGGAATCTTTGTCTCAACAAAGAGAGATTGCTAAAGAGTTCCTGAAACTAGTTTTATTAGCTATAAACAGGAGCACATTTTTTATACCGTTGTTCTGTTTCAAGACCTACTGGATTGATTCTTCTTTCATCACCCAAAAAGAAAATTATGTTTGCTTGCTGAGAAATTACCGGAAGGGGGAAGGAAAAATCTACTGGGTTTCCCTACTAGCAGCTATGTAAGCTTTACCCTTCATTATATACTAGAATCTGATGAACCGGAATAGGTCTTCTCCATTTTATATGTAATGTCTAATATAAATCTGCTCCAGCTAATTGCTCTATAAACTTGTTCTTTTGAATCACTTGGCTAGAGTTTCCTCACAAAAGTGTTAATGAATAACAAATCGTTTTCATCGGATTCAGTCTCTTTCAATGGTAGGCCTAAGAAGAGTATTAGTTATGCTAGAATTTGATCTGACAATTTTTGCAAATAGCAATCCATCACCTATACAGGCCACTAATAATGCGATCAGTCCAAAACCAAATCTCACGATAGCTCATCTATAATAACCTACCTCAGCCCATATGACTCATCAAAAACAAATTTTACAAGAACTTTTTCATGCATCGACGTGTCTAATGACTAAATCGACACATGACATTATTTTAGAGTCCTTTTTGAAACTTCCTTTTATATTAAGTTATAGAATATATTTTAATCACATTTTCAATAATGAATTTTGTTCTTAAGCTATTCTTGAATGTTTTATCTGATTGACTTAATCAAAGAAGTCAATATCAAGCAATATATTGATGGGTTGTCTGCAAATATTATAGCCATCTATATGTTGCATCAAACTTTATATTTGATTAATCTCCCATTAACAAGACTTTATTCATCACGTTTTTTTTACTTGATCTTGAAGCTTGTCAAAAGAGGAATATGACAAGGAAGAGAGGACAAGCGGCGCTGAAAAGGCTGAGGGAATGATTTTCTATTCATTCATCATCAGGGCTCAGTAAACGAGCTATATATACAAGAGCTTAAAAATTAAGTAAAGAAAAAAAAGAATTAATTACATCGTAACTAACCTAACTAACTTTTAAAACAATAATTATATATATACAAAACGGTACATTGCTTATTCAGTTACTGCTTCTTTTTTTGAAAGGCAATTTTATTGATGAAGTCTCTTAAAGAGATAACAAGCTAAACAGCTTTCAAAAGAACAAAAGCATCCTCACATACGAGGATTGGCAAGCGTCAGAAAAAGTCCTTGCTAAGCTTCAGAGGAAGGATCTATTCTTGGCGGCTGAAGGAAGGTACTGAAGTTTACAGCTATCAAAACCCCAACTTTAGCAAGACCATCAGCTATTAAGTTTAGCTCCTGGCTGATATGATTAAAGGTGACTTTCCTGATGGATTTAGAAAGAGTTTCAATGGCATTGGAGATTAGTTTCATACGCCAAGGGACTTTGCTATGGTCTCTCGTCCAGAGAATGGCGTTAAGGGAATCGCTTTCAACTTCCAAGTCAGAGTTGGAGGCCCATGGAGAGGCAAGGAAAAATTTAAGGCCTTCGTGAATTGCTTGAAATTCAGCAAAGTTTGAATCTTTTATGCCAATGTTGTGGGAGAAAGTACCTTTTATGATACCTTGGTGGTCCCTAAGAACTCCACCGATACCAGCTGGCCCGGGTTTACCTTTGGCTGCTCCATCGATATTCAACTTAAGTGTGCTGCAAGGAGGTGGTGTCCAAGTGGAGCTCACTTTCAGCTTACTCCTTTTTTCTTTGACAGTGGAAGTGATGGAATAAGTAAGGCACATATTAGATGAAAGATGCCCCAATTGCCAGTTGCTCTTGCACCAAAGCGTGTGGCATAAGAAAATAATATCAACAATCTGGTGAGAGTCAAAGGTCTTGTTCCTGAAAATAATTTCATTACGACAAAGCCATAAAGACCAAAGGGTGGCGAAAAAGAGCATTCTCCAGGGCTCTCTCTTATGGTTTGGGAGAGGCATAAGCATCCAGGCCTTGAAAAAGGACACAACATCACTTGGAGAGACCCAACTGATGCACCATTTCTTGCAACAAAGGGACCAAACTTCCCAAGCCATAAAAGAATTGAAAAATAAGTGAAAAGGGGTCTCGAGGTGAGCTTTGCAAAAAAGACAAGTGGCTTCCTCTCTACAAATGATTCCTCTATCGTGGAGTGTAGCTTTAACAGCTAGCTTTCCATGGAGGACCTGCCAGCAAAAGGTTTTAGTTTTTGGGGGGCCAAACCAGTCCAGAGGAAACTCCAAGGCTCAAAAACGGCATCAGAAGAATTCTGATAGGAGTTATAGAAAGAAGAGGATGAGTATTGACCGCTAGTGGAGTGCTTCCAAATTACCTTGTCCATATCAGTGCGATGAGGTTGGATATCTTCAATAAAACTCCTAAAGTTGGTCCATTGATTTTTTTCCCAACTTAGGGGTTGCCTACGCAACTTAATGTCCCAACACCATTTATCATTAATCCACTGTCCCAAACTTGCAATAGAGGCTTTCTTATCAACTGCAAGAGCGTGTATTCTAGGAAAAAGAACTGACAAGGTAGAGTTTTCAAGCCAGGCATCATTCCAGAACGAAATAGTAGTACCATTGCCTAAGGAATGCCCAAACCCAGAGATAACAAAGTTGTGATAATTGTTCCCAGGAAGGAGAGGCTTTGAAATCTGTTTCCAAAGAAAAGATAGGTTAGAGACCTTCCTTGATGGGATCATGAAGCTCGGGTTCAATTTACTTATGGCAGCCACCACTATGCGCCATAAGTAATCAGGTTCATTGGCATATCGCCATAGCCACTTGCTCAAGAGGGCTCGATTTTTCAATTCAAGGTCTAATATGCCAAGTCCTCCCTGAGATTTGGGTTTACAGACAGTAGTCCAGTTAACAAACTGAATTTTTTTCTTCTCACCATTTCCAGCCCAAAGAAAGTTACGTTGGATGCTCTCAAGTTTCTTTTTGACTGCTGAAGGAAGCTGCATGATTGAGAGATAGTATAGAGGCAGACTAGAGAGAACAGAGTTGATAAGGGTGAGCCTGCCACCCATTGAGAGGAATTGACCTTTCCAAGTAGCAAGCTTAGCATTGAATTTATCAACAATGGGCTGCCAAGTGCTCATCGAACGTGGGTTAGCTCCGAGAAGGAGTCCAAGGTAGTTGGAGGGAAGTTTATCCACCTTACAGCATATTAGATTTGCACAAGAATGAAGAAAATCAATGTCAACTCTAATTCTCAAGAGACTGCTTTTCTCAAAGTTAATTTTGAGGCCAAAAATAGCTTGAAAAATTCTAAGGATCCTGGCAATGTTTTAGAGCTGATCAAGTTGGGGGCCACAGAATAAAATGTGTCGTCAGCGAATTGAAGGTGAGAGATGGTGGTATGCGTGTTCTCAATTTTGATTCCTTCGAATAACCCTTTTGCAACAGCTTGATGAAAAAGAGAGCTGAGTGATTCCACCACGATATTGAATAAGAATGGAGAGAGAAGGCATCCTTGCCTGAGGCCTCGATGAGTTTTGAATTGATGGGAAGGGGAGCCATTGAGAAGGACAGAAATGGAAGCAGTAGAGATACATTGGTGAATCCATTTTCTCCATTTAGCACCGAACCCCATGATTTTCATAATAAAATCCAAATAGTTCCAGTCAACACTATCGAATGCTTTCTCAAAGTCAGCCTTGAAGAGAAATTCAGCCTTTTTGCTTTTATTGATGGAGTAGACCAATTCGTTGGCAATCAAGGAACAGTCTAGAATTTAACGTCCCTTTACGAAAGCAAATTGGTTATTGCCCACCACAGAGTTGATCACTGATTTGAGTTTTACTGCAAGAACTTTTGCAAGAATTTTGTAGGCGCTCCCTACAAGACTAATGGGACGATATTGAGCAATAGAGGAAGGGCTGCTGACTTTAGGAACTAAAGTGATGAATGAGGCATTAAATTTTGGGTTGAGCTTCCCTGTTCTGAAAAACTCGGCCATGAATGAGATGATATCAGTTTTGAAAATTGACCACTGTTTCTTAAAGATATCCATGTTGAAGCCGTCTGGCCCCGGAGCTTTGTTCCCATCGCATTGTTGGACAACATTCCAAATTTCATCCTCAGTGAAAGGGGCTTCAAGTTGAAGCTTCTGTTCAAGGCTGATTGAGTTGAGGGGATAGCTGAATTGTCTAAGTTTTAAGGTGTCCTGCTTCTTAAAAAAATTTGAGAAATGAGGAACCACCTCATTTTTTATAATATTTGGAACATCAGTAGTGAAGCCATTGCATTGGAGATGCTGGATGCAATTGACTCTTCTTCTATTAGAGGTTGTAAGATAGAAAAATCTGGTGTTGCGGTCCCCAAGTTGAGTCCACTTGAGACCAGACTTTTGAAGCCATGATTGCTCTTCACGAAGGCGAAGTTTCCATAAATCATATTTGAGAGCAGAATAATTAGCTTTCTCAAATATGTTAAGTTGCCTCTGTTCTGCCACTTTCTCCATCTGGTCAATGTCGTTTTCAAGTTGAAGAATTCTTTTAGAGTCATCCTCATGATGTTGCTGTTGCCAGGCCTTGATTGAGTGTTTGAGCTTTTTGATTTTGCCAAAAAGGCTGGTGTTTGGTAAGGCAAAATCCTGAATCTGTTTCCAAGACTCTTGAAGGTGGCTGATAAAATCTTTGTTTTCTAACCAGTGAGAGAAAAGTTTAAAAGGCTTTGGCCCCCAGTCGGATTGATTCACAGACAAAGAAGTGGGATTGTGATCAGAAGTGGATCGTGGAAGAACTCTTTGTATAACTGTTGGAAATTTTAACATGATGTCGTCACTTACAAGGAAACGATCTAAGTGGCACATGGTGGGAAATTCCCTGTTGTCAGACCAAGTAAACAGTCCCCCCGAGAGAGGGAGATTGACCAGTTCCATTTAATTAATAAAATCAATAAATAAAGCCATACCCGAGTAGTCAAGATTGTCCCCAGTTTTCTCTTCAGTTGATTTAATGATGTTGAAGTCTCCACATATACACCAAGGACCCTCATAGGAATTTTTAAGAGATAAGATTTCCATCCAAAGATTGGAGCGTTCCACAGGGCAATTAGGAGCATATATGTTCAAAAAGGTGCAATGGAAATTGATGGGTTTGATAGTTTCAGAGATAAGAATATACCTTTGATTAGTGATAAAGGAACTGAGGTCAAAGAAACTGTTAGAGCAAATAGAAAGCAAACCCCCAGCTGTACCTATAGCTCCTGAAAATTTAAAGGAAAAGTTATTGTCCTTCCATATGAATCTTGGAAGGTTGACCTCAATTTTATTCTTTTTTGTTTCCTAAATGAACAACATCTCGGGATTTTTAGAAGAGACAAGTCTTTTGACAGCCCGTCTTTTGATTCCGAACTCGAGGCCTCTAACATTCCAAGAAATGATGTTAATCATTAATAATCAAAGAAGCCAAAAGAGAGACCTGCATTTAAAGTTTCCCTTTCTCAGTTGTGACCAAAGAGCTCAAGAAGTGGTTGAGGACAGTGTCTTGGTCATCTTCAAAAAGAAGTCCCAAAAGAGAACTAATCTCCATCGTGGTTTTAGCTTCCTTGAGAGTAAGAGAATTCTTTCTTTTGGTTGATTCATTTGAGCTTGATGGGCTATCGAAAGAGGAGATCCGATCATCTTGAATCACTACCTTACTCTTTTCAGGGCGTTTCCTTATCTTTAGGCCCTTTTTTGTCAAACTCCTTTTTCTGTTCTGTTTTTTGTCGACATTGGTCACCTTCTTTAGCTTCCTGGATTTTTTTGATTGAAAAATGGCCTTTTCCTCTTTTGATTTCCTAGCTTTGATTTTGGCTTTAAGTTGGGCAAGAGGGGTGAAATCACTGTTAGAGGAGGGGGCTTCCATTTCACAAGAGGGAGGTTGACTAGAATTAAGGAGTGCTTTTTTGTTTCTGGCAGCAATACGGTCTGATTTCCTGGTGGGTGTGGCTTCTTCTTTGTCCTTGCCTTTTGGGTTAGGGGTTGGCGAATTGCTTTTGTTTGGATGGATTTTCACCTGGGCTTCCTGGATTGTTTTGTTTGAAGGGTCCATTTGTTGTAGTTTTTTTGTGGCTAAGTCAAACTTGGGGTGCTGTGGGGTTGAATCTGTAGGTTTCATGGTTTGAGTTTGTCTTGTTGTTGGGTTGAGATGCATACGGCCTGATGGTTGAGGCGAGGTTGTGGGCGATCTTAAGCTATTGTGAGAGTTGTCGATTTGGGCCCAAATTAGGGTAGGAGAGGATAGTCTACTATTACTACTCATTAGGGAGCTATGACCGTTTTGAACTTTACAGGGCTCTCTGCCCAAGTTCTAGTACACTGCCATGTCCCTCCCGTTTGAATTTGAATCACTGTTCCTACTAAGCTGCAAGTGCTCTTATCTAGGTGAAGTTGCAGGTGAATCGCCGATGGGGCGAGGTTTAGGGAATTCCTTTATATCTTCCTCTTTTATGGAGAGAGTAAGAAGATGACCATTAACTTTGAAAGTGATTGCGTGAGGGATGACACTGTTTTTTTTGGTAATGATCAGAATGCGAGCAGCATCATATCTTCTCCTATGAGCCGTGTCATCATCAGTGAAGACATACGATCCCCATTGCTCACCTATTTCTCTAAACAGGCATTCCGTCCATAGGTTGATGGGAACTCCTTCAATCCTTAGCCAAATCATCTTGTCTGAGGTTGGTTGAGCATCCTTCCATGGAACAACACTTTCAAACCAGAGATTTAACCATGCCCTGTACTCTGAGGTGTAGGCTTTAAAATCTTCCATCATACAAAAAGTAAGGAGAACATTCTTGCCGCCCATTGGTTTAACAATGCACTGATATCCTTCCTTTGCAAAAATGCCTTGAAGGATTTCATGGTGGACATAGGTTGAGAGGGTCCCAACTGCACTTCTATTTAGCCATTCAAACTCTTCCTAATCGATATCAATGGCGCAGCTGATCTGTGCTGGAGGTCGCGTGGGGCTTTTGTTTTGTAAGGCTTCAAGGTAGGTCTTTCCGTCCCTTGGAGAGTTAGGACGATAGCGTTGGGGTGGAGGGTTTTGATTGGTTTGATTTCTTGGTGTGTTTGGTTTGCTCTGGACAGATGGGTGCCCGTTAAAGTGGGTTTTCCTTCTTTGATCCTAGCCAAAGTCAGCTTTCTTTACCATTAAATGGTATCCATCCAGCTTTCTGCCGTTGCTTTGCAGAATGGCTCTTTCCATTTCCCACGTCTCTTTGTAGCGGACAAAGGCAAAAGTGGTGGTTTTGTTGGGATTCTGTTTAAGTGAGATGAAGACATCACGTACTCTCCCATAGACATCAAAGAAGTCTTTCAATCCTTGTCTAGTCACTCTTCTGCTGAGATTCGCGACAAAAATGGAGTGAAGGGACGAGCGCCAATTGTTGCTGAGGTCTCTTTGGAATGGCTTTTGGGTGGTTGTAGAGATTCGTGGTTGGGGGATGTGCAGAGGGGCCGGCTGGAATGGTGGGTATTGGAAAGTTTGGGTAACACCTCCGTTATGTGGCCAGTTGGGGGGTGGGGCCGGTAAATGGTTTGGTGGGGCCAGAGGGTGGAACTGGTTGCTGAGAAAGTTGTTCATGGTAAGGATAGGCTTTTTGTTGGTGGGGGTTACTCCGGGAGGATTTTGTGGTCGGACGATGTGATAGCAATTCCTGCCTCCAATCAATTGATTAGCCTTCGTCAACTCCACTGTAGTTACTGCTTCTTAGCTGAGCTTGATACGCAAAGTTTGGGTGGCTCTCATTCTCTTTTATTTAAACTCTGTGTTTTGGTGTCTTCCTGCTCTCAAGTCTCTTTGTCCCTTCTTTAGTTCTATAGTCATTAGCTTGGTGCAGAGTTCCTCCAAAAAATCTTGAGCTTGTTCATCCTGAATGCTTCTAATAAAACTAAGTCTTATCTCGGGAACATAAATGCATTTTCATGGGAAAAATATTTGATAAAATTTGTGAATTTTATTATCTGTAAGCCTTTCAGCATCATTTATCCTTCTTGATTTTTAAGTTTTAACCAAAAATTTAATACTTATCAATAGTTAATACGTTAAAAGTATTTTTTAATATTAAAATCCTTAAAATATCAAGCAACCTTTCATTTTATCTTATTTTCTGGTATTCCAAAACTGTTTCAAATAACAGTATTTTTTTTAACTTATAATTTGTGCGTACTGTCTTGCTAAAAAAAAACCCTAGCTTGAACCTAAAGAAGTCTTATTTGCCTTGCTCTTTTGCTTTGCTTTCATGCCTAGCCTTCCAATCCGAGCCTTAATTTCTCCCTCCTTCTTCCCTTTTCATTCTTTCACTTGGCATTCTTTTATATATTAAATACTTCAGTTCTTTAATAAAATGGTTAGTTTTTTTGCCGTTCTTTACTTCTTTAGTTTGCCCTCTTCGGGGACAACGAAGCAAGTATCTGGATTTTCAATTTGGATATGAACATCCCTAAGCATATTAAAATGTAATGAAGGATGGAAGAATCTCAAAGAATTTGGTGTCTACAAATCACTACTCCCTTCTTGTTGCAGCACTCAGCAGTCAGCAGCCATGGGTCTTTTACTTGGGTGAGTTTTCTTCCTTTGAAAGGCAACAAGAACAAACCCCATTAATCTCTCTAAAATTTTCTTTACTTAAATTTTTATTCTGATTGATTAATTATGTCAGTATATTTCTTTGCACATTTCTATTCGAATATACGTGGTTGTAACTTGTTAATCTCACTTTCTTTGTGACTAAAACTCAATTAAAGTCTCATAATGTGTCTTATGTTAGTAAGGATTATCGAAAACATAATTGTACTTTCCTAATATTCTTGCTTTAGTACCGACTTTCAGACTCCATGCTGGGTTTGGCCAAAATAGGAGCTAAGTGTATAGTTTTATGCATTGTTTAATTTCAATAGAAGCATCAGGAAATTCGGGTTCTGAACTATATAGTATGTTTCTTATTGGTTTCTTTCTGGGAATGTGTTCACACCCTGCAAAATAAGAGATTGTTTATGTTGAAGTTTATTGACTTCATTGTGTGAGTGCAATATACGGACAGATATTTGTTGTTAGCCAAAACTCCTAGGTTACTGGGAAATAGGGTTCTTTAGCCATAACTGAAAGCCAAGTTGAAGGGCAGACATGATCATTCCATCATGTGGATCATTGGAGATTCTTAAATGCACTATTACAGTTCTGTGGAAGTAGCATGCTAAAATCCCCCAGATGTCTTCAGTTAATGTTCCTGTAGAAAAGAAACCATGTACAGGAATAATTTAATTTGTTCCATTACAATTTCAATTGAATGTCATATGTTAGTCATTGATCAGAGTCAACTCTATTAGATTAGAGGAAAATTACGATGATTTCTTCTAACATTTATTTTATTGGTGGATCATTACTTTATATCTACTTGACATGTCTCAACTGCCTCAGCTGATAATCCAATCATGTTTGAAGATAGCAGGAAAATGGACACCACCCTTTGGAATTTTTTGGTTTCTGTGAGCTCAGTCATCAATTGCATATATAATATATAATGTAGAATCCTCGAAGCAAGAAGTTTCAATTTTATATATATATATTCCTTTTGTGGAAGAGAGATCTGTCAATACTTGGTTTAATTTTATATGTAATTCCAATGTTCAGGATCTACCGCCGGCAGTAGTTTCACAAATGCGGCTTTTCTATATGTATGATTCAAGGAAATGGTTCCCTTTCAGCGTGAAGCTTCCTTGAAGCATGCCTAAAGCTGGCAGGTGAAACTTCAGCAGCAAGTTAACTATTACTAGCGGTGTTATATACTTTTACAAGAAAGTTTGAGGTCCCACATTTTTTAGATTAGGCAATGAAGGAGGTGTGGTAAAAAGAATGGCGATATGCTTTTCCAGGTTTCTGACTAACCTGGCATAGAAACATCAAGGCATATTGAACTGGTGAATTAGGTGTAACGACGCCAATATATTTTTACAAGGATTCTCCTTATATTATTCAAGTCTAACATTTTATGTCAACTTATTGATGCTTCATAATCGACAAAAGGAATATTCTTCAGATATCCTTATTCTTTGCAAAATACTGACAGATTGGGATGGAGGGATTTTGAGAGTTTCATCTTGAAGAAGAGGGTGTGATTATCAAAGAGCTTAGTCCCGCTATAGTTTTTAATTAATACTATGCCGTTGTGATGATTTATGTTTCGTGAACAGGAATGATTGATAGGTTTTGGCTATAGGAAAAAGAACACTTTCAACAACGAACACGATTGTATACTTGTCTTAGTTTTTTGATAATATTATCGGCTGTGGGAAAGCCCATTCTTTTTCTTTGTTAGAAAGAACAGATAGGAATCCCCAGGAATTTCGGCTTCAATTAAGATGTGAGCTGCACAAGATCAACTCTATGAAATTATTAAACAAAATTGTTTAAAGTTATTACTCTATCTAGCTCCTTTTTTATGTACTCCAACTGTCTTGGAAAAATTCTAAAATCTGGTTGACCCTTTGGCTGAAGTTGATAACATAGTTTCAGGGTCTAAATTTGTGTCATGCGAGCTCACTTGAATACCGGGACCCTAAACTTAAAAATGAGTTGTTGCAGATTGATCTTAAAAATGATCATTGGTGTTTTCATTTCAGTTTAAGGTTGACTCTTCTGTACCTACGGAAAACATGCTATTCTTTATATAATTTTCTAGGAAAATGATTCAATGTCAGCGATGCTTTTCCAGGTAAAAACTAAATTAGATAGCTGACCTGAGCCTTAGCATCAAGATTTAAGCTAATCCTAGCCTCATCATTTATCAATTATAAGCTAGCCACTTTCAGGAGTAGCGCTGCTGAATTCCTTTGCTCTTAACATGGCCATAGCCTTTTATAACATTCTTATTTTACACCTACTTTGTTCCTTATTTTTGCTTCTTCTTTCTGCCAATTCAATCAACTTCAGTATTCCTCGCTTTGACCCAAATGCAAACGACATGCTCTATCAGGGTGATGCGGCAGCTTCAGTTGGAGCCATTGAATTTAACAAGATCAATTATCTATGTCGTGTTGGTTGGGCCAGGTGTGCTGAGAGCGTACGTCTCTGGGACTCGAACACTGGGAAGCTGTCTGACTTTATCATTTTGTCTGTTATGCACGTTGCTTCGTTGTACTGGTTGTTGAGTATAGTACACAGGTGTTTATGATGTATCGTCATGCATACTCAGTTTCTAATGCAGTTTAACACTTGTCTCTTATGTTAACAGGTGTTAAACTTGTATAATTTGTATAAATATTTTTGCTCATGGTTGAATGAAATGTGTGAAGAACCTTCAGCACATTCCTCTCTGTTTTTCTAGCCTTTCACTTCTCTTTACGAGAGCAATATATGTTATCATCTGCTTTGTTATAACTTCAATTTTTCTTCTCTCATAGTTTCTTTACAGCTTTCACAGTGACGATCCTGCTGATGTACTGATTACTGACAATGCTACTACTAAGAATTTAAGCATGTCCTGGTCCTACAAAAAAACCAATAATCCAAAAGAGAATTCTAGTCTTTCTTACCAGATTGATCTGATGAAGGTTCTGCCTAAGTGGGTAATGGTTGGTTTTTCAGTTGCTACAAGTTAGAATGTAGAACGACACACGATTCAGTCATGGGAATTCAATTCAAGTTTGGATATAAAGGAGACAAGTGGAAAGAATGCAAAAAACACCATAATTATAATTGCCACTTCATGTAAATTATATGTAAAATTTTTTTCTAATATTCTTTTCTTTATGTTTCTCGATGATAGTAATAACTATAATATACATATAAAAAAGAAATAAATTTGTGTGAATAGCTTATGTTATGTGTCTACTAACCAATGTAATAGTTTAATTTTAGTATCGAAAGATTAAATTTACTACATTTATTATTTTTATTTATACATTTTACATATTTAATATAAATTTAAATTAAATTAGATAAGAATTTATAATAATTAGTCAAACTAAACATAGACACGATCGCTTAATGCTGAAAATTCAAATTTGTAATAAATTTTATGACCCATAATATAGTTTCTAGCATATGGCAAACGAAAGTAATACCTTATAAACCTAAAATTTGCATTAATTTCATATGATCTTTTCAAATTGTTTTACGTAGCATTTAAGGACTGTTATTATTATTAGAGATAGTGTTCTAAAATTTTTTTAAATTATTTTAAAAAATTTAAATAAATTATTATTTTTCTATTATATTCAAACAAGTCTTTATACTTTTATTTTAAATCAAATAAACCCTTATAATTAATAATTAACTAATTATCTTTAATCAAAATATTATTTATCATTTTATAAATACGTAATGCTAAATAAGTGAAAAATGTCACATAAATATATCATTATATTACGTCATCATCTATTATGATATATGAATATGTCATGTCAGCATTACGTGATATAAAATTATAAGTAATATTTTAACTAAATTAACCATTAGTTATGATAGCTTATTAGGTTCAAAATAAAAGTATAAAGCTTTATTTAACTCAAAATAAAAATAAATGATTTGATTGAACGTAATAAAAAAATAAGAATTTAATTGAACAATCTTGAATAGTTTAGGAGTTTTTTTAAGTATTATGTTTAGTTTAAACTTGTGATTCTATGTCATGTGATATGTTGACATACTATGATGGATGATGGTATAGCATATTGATTTGACATGCTAACATGATTATATAACATTTTTTACCGTCCACATTAACATCATATGGGTATAAAATAATTAGTGATATTTTTTATTAATTGTAATTAGTCAACCATTACTTATAAGAATTAATTTGACTCCAAATAAAAATACATAAATTTGATTGAACATAATAAAAAAATAAATATTTATTTAAATATTTTTTAATAATTCAAGTATTTTTTCGAGCATTATACCATTATTATTAACGATTATTTTGATTTGATTGTTTTTATTATTGCTAATTGGATTGTTAATAGCAATTCAAATTAAAAATTAAAAATTTACTTTATGTGATTGCTTTCAACCTAAGACCTATAAATAGGAGATGTCTTGAAATGCATAGTTTGCATTTCAAGTTACTTTATATTTGATAGAGACTAAAGTTTTTAAAGTTACTTTAATGCTTTTTCTTATTATCGTTTTCTTGACTTTTTAGTTTTTATATTCTTCCTAACCCCGATTTCATCATCAGAAGATTGATTTCTTCTTTCTATATTTGAAAAACTTTTTTTTTTAAACTAAAATTCTTTGATAAACTTCTCTACCAAGTTTTCTGAATTGCCGGTCAATTTATTCAAACCTTTCGACCTTTTAAAATTGCTATAAATATTTACTAAAGAAACAGTCAAACACTTAGACAGCTAGCGCCTTGGAATTTTTTTTACTTTGCATACAAAAATCACTTTGTTTCTCTATGTATTTTCCAGGACAAAATTATAGTTCCATTTCAACGAAGCTTCTCTGAGCTTCATACAGCTCTGAACTTTTTGGTACTTGGCAGCTGAAATTTCTGCACCAAGTCATCATAAAAATACCAGCATCATTGTATAGTGTTTTTAGAATTCCTTTCAGTGCCGAGCTGCATCTTTCCCTCCTCTCCCTTGCCATGGCTGCTGGTTTATACAACTCATTTTATTTACCCTTTATTTTCGCCTTCTTTCTTTTAGTTTTTCCATCGGTCAATTCAGTAAACTTTCAGATATCTCGCTTTGAACCCAATGATGACAGGATTCTCTATCAGGGTGAGGCAAGCCCTTCCGATGGAATTATTAAATTTAACAGTTTGGGCAATTTGTTCAGAGTAGGATGGGTTACATATGCTAACAGGGTGCCGCTATGGGAGCCTAAAACAGGGAAGCTTTCTGACTTTAGTACCCGTTTTGCCTTCAGCATCAACATCAACAACCTTTCTAATTATGGTCACGGATTTGTCTTCTTCCTGGCTCCTGCTGGATCTCAGATCCCACCAAACTCAGCTGCTGGGCGTCTGGGCCTTTTTAACACTTCGCAGTGGGTTTCGACTCTGGGCCAAGTTGTCCTGGTTGAGTTCGACACTAACAAAAATAGTTGGGATCCTGATCAACTTGATAACCACGTGGGGATTAACAACAATTCGATCGTTTCAGCCGTCTACACCAGATGGAATGCAAGCATTCATAATGGAGATACTGCGGATGTATTGATTACTTACAATGCTACAACTAAGAATTTGAGTGCATCTTGGAGCTACCGCGCCACCAATAATCCTCAGGAAAATTCTAGTCTGAGTTATCAAATTGATCTTATGAAGGCTCTACCTGAGTGGGTCATGGTTGGATTTTCAGCTGCCACAGGTGTGAGTACAGAGCAACATATTCTTCAATCGTGGGAGTTCAATTCAACATTGGAAAGAGAGGAAACTGGTCGAACAACGGCAAGAAATGTTAAAATAGTGGAAGGTACTGTAGTTGCTCTAGGTGTTTTGGTAGCTGGGACCGTCATAACACTCATCATTTTCAGGCAGCGGAAGAAGAACATGAAAAGAAAAACAGAAGGGACGGTAAACTTAACATCAATCAATGATGACCTCGAAAGAAGAGCTGGACCTAGAAGGTTTTCCTATAGTGATCTTGTCTCTGCTACCAACAATTTCTCAGAACAAAGAAAGTTGGGCGAAGGAGGGTTCGGTGCGGTTTATAGGGGTTACCTCCCTGATTTAGACATGGTAGTTGCTGTAAAAAGGATTTCAAGAGGGTCAAAACAAGGCAAAAAGGAGTATGTAACTGAAGTGAAGGTCATTAGCCAGTTAAGACACCGGAATCTGGTGCAACTAATTGGTTGGTGCCATGATAGAAGTGAGTTCATACTCGTCTATGAGTTCATGCCAAATGGTAGCCTTGATTTCCACCTCTTTGGCCAAAAAAGTCCACTTTCTTGGCCTGTCAGGTATAAAATATCACTCGGATTAGCGTCTGCACTTCTTTATCTTCATGAAGAGTGGGAGCAGTGTGTAGTGCATCGGGACATCAAATCTAGCAATGTGATGCTGGATTCTAGTTTCAATGTTAAACTCGGTGACTTTGGGTTGGCCAGGCTCATGGACCATGAGCTAGGCCCCAAGACAACTGGGTTGGCAGGGACTTTAGGCTATTTGGCTCCGGAGTATGTAAGCACAGGTAGAGCAAGTAAAGAATCGGATGTATATAGTTTTGGAGTGGTATTGTTAGAAATTGCTACTGGAAGAAAATCTATTCATCGCATAGAAAATTTTGAAATGGGATTGGTAGCGTGGGTTTGGGACCTTTACGGGCAAGGAAAGCTTCCTTTGGCTGTTGATGAGAAGTTGAACAAGGAAGTTGATGAGAAACAAGTGGAGTACTTGATGATTGTTGGACTGTGGTGTGCTCACCCTGATTGTTGTTCGAGACCCTCGATCAGGCAAGCAATTCAAGTTCTCAATTTTGATATAGAGAAGCCAAATCTTCCTATGGAGATGCCTGTTCCTACGTATCTTGTACCTACACAATTAGTCACCAGCGAGGAACCTTCGTTAACTAATTCAAGCATGGAAGTGGGTCGTTAGATTCGATTTCCCTACTAAGGCCCTAGAACATTTTAATTGTTTTGCCTTCTGAATCTATCATGTAATTACTAAAATTGAATTTGAATGTATCAACTCGTAGAGCTATTGGGAGATGTTTTGATCTCTTACAGCCAAAGTGATAGTATATCTTTTGTAGTCCTTTCTTGATAATATAGTGATATACAATAAAGACAGAAAGATAGAACTGGACTGATTCTCTTTAGTAGCAGACTATCCTGTATTTGTTTTTGGAATCAATGGAATATTTCAATTATTCAGAAAAGAAAGATCTTTTTTTGAAAGTTGGTGTTTTATTGATAGAAGAGCTAGAATGCCATGTTGGGTCTTGAACTTTATATAGTAAAAGACTCCTTTTGGCATTGAATCTAACATACAGTACTTGGAACTATGACTACAACCCAATCGAAGCAACTCAAAACTAGATGGTATCATCCTCAGAACAAAAGAGCAGCCCCTAAGCAAAAGAGTTTAAGCTGTACCCAAAGAAGAAGTTGAAACAATCCCTATCCAAAAAACAGTAAAACCGAAAGTAAAAAAGCATCCATATCCTTATCAGGATCCAAGGAAACCCCTGTCATCCTCAGCAGTTGGCACACAGAAAAAACCAAAAACTTGGATAGAGGCACAAGCGTCGGCCTTCTTAATCAGCTGACCCTCCAGATTTTTCATGAAGCTCTCATTGCAAGAGGAAAATCCCCTGCTGCCTTTACATTCTCATCAAAGACTGGAAGCATCCCTTTTTATCAAAGACGAGATATAGCCGAGCAACCATTTGAGAAGAACTGGATGAGGGATTAAGTGACCCCTTCAAAACGGCAATCAGCATCAACCCACTTTCTGTTAGTGGAATGATTTTAAGAACAAATGACTGTTGTAAAATGACTCTGTTATACAACAATAAAACAGAGATGAACAGAGGATGCAAAGCTCACACACATCTTCATTAAAGAAAGCTAATAAATATTACATATAGCTTAGAACTTAAAAAAAAAGAACATAACCACCTGCTGAAACGTGGTTTACAAATACTAGTTAATAAACTAAACATAAAACATCCATGATCTCATGACTTAGTTACGGTTTAGAGAAAGACACAGCAGACACATAATAACTGTATATATCTAAATTGAAAAACACATGTCACTTGGTCAAACATTATCTTCAACACCCTTCCTTAATGCTTGCATCTTTAACCATCAGCATTCCTCGGTTGAGTTCAAATTTGCTCTGTGAAGTGCCTTGGTCATGATATCTGCAACTTGATCAGCCGAGCAGCAATATTGAACCAGAATTTCACCTTTTTTCTGTGCGTCTCTCAAGGCATGATATTTCACGTGAATGTGTTTAGTTCTTCCGTGAAAAATAGGATTTTGAGAGATGGATATAGCTGACTTATTATCCACAAACAGCTTGGTGGTTTAGTCTGAGGTATACCAAGATCAATCAGCACCTTTCTTAACCAAAGAGCTTGATTTGCAGCATCAGCAGCTGCCACATACTCAACTTCAGCTGAGGATTGGGCTACAGATTCTTGTTTGTGTGAATTCCATGAGAAAACACCATTACCAAGAGTGAATATGTATCCAGAAGTACTCTTAGCATCATCAATACAGCCTCCCCAATCGCTATCTGAGAATGATACAAGATCAACAACATTGGATCGTGTAAACTTGACACCATAGCTTGAAGTGCCCTTTAGATACCTCAGTAATCTTTTTGCAGCAGTGAAGTGTGACTTGCATGGCTGCTGCATAAACCTTGACAAATAACTAACCGAGAACATGATCTTAGGTCTAGTTGAACATATATACAAAAGACAGCCAATAAGACTTCTATATTCACCAAGATTACTGAGTTTATCACCTACATCAGTAGGTAATTTTTCATTAGCGACAAGAGGAGTAGCTATTGCCTTGCAGTTGTTCATTTTGAATCTATTCAGGACATCAAGAATATATTTCTGTTGTGTTAAGTGAATACCATTCCTGGTCTGTGATACTTCAAGTCCCAAAAAATACCTCATCAACCCCAAATCAGACATATCAAACTCTTTCTGCAAATCTGCTTTGAATTTTTCAACTTCATGACAATAAGCACCAGTTATCAAAATATCAACTACATATAATGATACAATTAAAGAGACACCATTACCTCCTTTTAAGACATACAAAGTTGCATCATTCAAGCTTTTCTGAAATCCTTGACTTTGCAGATAAGAGTCAATTCTAGCATTCCAAGCACGTGGTGCTTGCTTTAAGCCATATAAGGCTTTATGAAGCCTATACACTTTGTCTTTGCCAGCTTCAGCTTCAAACCCCTTAGGTTGTTCAACATAAATCTCCTCTGTTAGTCTACCATTTAAGAAGGCAGACTTAATATCAAGATTGAATAGTTTTCAGCCAAATGCTGTAGAAAGTGCTATGAGTAGCTTGATTGTATCTAACCTTGCCACGGGAGCAAAGGTGTCAAAATAATCCACCCCTGGCAATTGAGAAAACCCCTTAGCAACGAGCCTTGCTTTATACTTATTCGAAAACCCATCAGAATTTAATTTTTTCTTGAAGACTCATTTGACTCCTATCACTTGTCTGTGTTTCGGTATGTCTACAAGTGTCCACGTCTTGTTCTTCTCAATCATAGTAATCTCTTCCTTCATAGCAGCTTTCCATTCATCATAGAGTACAGCTTCATCAAAACAGTCAGGTTCGGAGATAGCAACTTGACATCTATCATAAATATCTTGAATAGGACGTGTACCTCTCACTGGTGCTTCATCAATAATCTGGTCAAGATCAAGTTCACTTGGAACAGCATTTTGGTCATCAGATTTTTTTTGTTGCGGTTCTTCCCAATCCCACTTGTGATCTTCATCAAAAATAACATCTCTGCTTATGAAAATCTTACCAGAATCGATAAGATAAACTCTGTAGGCTTTTGACTCCAAGCTGTAGCCGATAAATATTCCTTTTTGTGTTTTAGGCTGCAATTTATTTCTCAGTTCTGCAGGAACATGCACATAACACAAACATCCAAAAATATGTAAATGACTTACTGATGGCCTGACCAAGCTTCATGTGGAGTCACATCTTTCAAGGCTTTTGTAGGAAGAAGATTTAGTAGATACACAGCAGTGTTGGCTGCTTCTGCCCAGAAGTTCTTGGACAATCCCTTTTTCCATCAATAAGCACCCGGTCATCTCCATTATGGTTTGGTTTTTCCTCTCACTAACTCCATTTTGCTGAGGAGAGTATGGAGCAGTGAGCTGATGTTGAATGCCTTCCTTTTCAAGATATTTAGAAAATGCCAAAGACTTGTATTCTCCACCATTGTCTGATCTGAGAATTTTAATTCTTCTTCCTGATTCTTTTTCAACTCTTGCCTTGAATTTCAGAAAACAGTCAAACACTTCTGATTTATTTTTTAGGAAGAAAATCTAGCACATTCTAGTAACATCATCAATAAAAATTAAGAAGAATTTACTTCCATTGAGTGATAATTCACTCATAGGTCCTGCAATGTTAGTATGAACCAGATCTAGCTTCTCAACAGCTCTGCTCGAACCAGTTGTAGGAAAGGGTTTTTTAGTTGACTTCCCAAATTGACAAATGCTGCACAATTTATTTGAATCAGTCAAAGATGGTAGATTTTCCATTAAACTCAACTTGCTAGCATGAATCAATGAAGAGAAATTGCAGTGTCCTAAACGTTTATGCCACAGAGAGGTAGAGTTCAAACCATTTTCAAATGCTTGACAACACACATCATTCCAATTCAAAGGAAAACACCTTTTTTTCATAAGAACAGTCATAACAAACTCTCCTTTGGGATCAACTATAGTGCAGGATTTGTCTTTAAATAATAAGACATAACCATCATCAACCATTTGCCCAACGCTAAGCAAATTTTGAGAAATTTTAGGCACAAATAGAACTCCAGAAACAAACTTGTTACCTGATGTAGTTTGAATTCCCACAGTTCCTTTCCCTATTGCATGAAGAAAATCTCCATTGCCTATTTCAACATTTGATCTATGTTGATGATCAAGTTCAGTGAAAGTTCTGCATTTGGAGTCATATGGCTTGAACATCCACTGTCCAACAAGCACTGGTTTGGATCAGCAACCTTGGTCCTACTCAATACCGTAAACAATTGTTCTTCTGCCACCTCAGCCTCCTCAATTTTTTGGGGTGAATTGTCTTGCTTTTCTGATTTGTTTTTACAAACCTTCTCAATATGACCATACTGATTACAAGCATGACATCTCACACTCGGTTTGAACCAACAGTATGCCTCTGTATGGTTTCTTTTTTTACAATGTGGACATATTGGAAATTTGCTCCTTTTGTTGGGTGTTTTGTTGTGATGAGTGCCTCTTTTTTCTTTTGACTGGTTGTGTCCCTTCTTTCCAGTATCTGCAATTATTTTTCCCTTAAACTTAGCCACCAAAGCATGCTCAGTGTTATCATCCAAACGTATTGCCCTCCTATGTTCTGAAGCCTGAAGAGCATTTACAAGTTCTGTAAGGAAAAGTTTGGACAAATCCTTAGACTCTTCCAAGGAAGAAATCTTTGATTCAAAGCGTTCAAGGATGCTAACCAAAACCTTTTCAACCACCCGTTTGTCAGGCATGGTTTCACCCAATAACCTCAACTGATTCACCACCTTCATTACCCTATCAAAATAGTCTTTGACAGAGTCAGCATCTTTCATCTTTAAAACCTCAAATTCTCTTAGTAAATTGAGAATTTGCATCTGCCTGGTACGATCAGACCCTTGAAACTCTTCCTCCAACTTGCTCCATGTTTCTTTTGCCATGTTACAGGCCATGATCCTGGTAAACACCACTTCTGTTACAGGAGAATGCAGATATGACAAAGCTCTGTAATGTTTTGCCACCTCTTCATCATGCTGTTTGATTTGAGCCAATGTAGCATTTTCTCTTAACTGTGGAGGTAAAGTATCATTTTGAATAACATTCCACAAATTATTAGCCCTCAAATAAGCCTTCATTTTGATGGCCCAAATGGGATAATTACTCCCATCAAATATAGGAGGTGTCTGGTGAGAAAAAGAAGAACTTGTACCCATTTTAATGGTGTTGGCAACAAGTAGAAAGAAATTTATGAGTTTGCAGGATGTTTTAAACAAGGTTTATAAGTGATGAAGCCTTATTGTGATCCCTTAAGATCTTAATGGAGCTCTGATACCATGTTAGTGGAATGATTTTAAGAACAAATGGCTGCTGTAAAATGACTCTGTTATACAACAATTGTTAGGATAGTCTTGAATTGTGATTCAATTAGGATTGTTTAATTCTAATTAAATTAGTATACCTTATTAAATAGTCTTTAAATCTAGTTAGATTAGAATAACAATTCCTAATTCTATTAGGATACGATTCCTAATTAAATTAGGATAAGGTTATTGTATTTGATACTATAAAGGGACCCTATGGGTTAAAGAATAATTATCACCTAAATTTAGAGAGAGTGATTTAGGTGTACGTGGGATAAGGGTTATGAGTTT
>NC_030850.1:4302598-4324058 GCF_000208745.1 Theobroma cacao
GTATTATTATATATATATATATATATATATAGTCCTTATCACTGTATATTTGTATAATGTTTGTCATCGCTTCCTTTCAGCGATTGTCTTTACACCTGTAAAACGATGGCAAAGAACAGATATAAAGTTTATGTTGAAGTTTACATCTTTGAGTGCAATGAATGGGATGATGGATGCAGTTAACCGAAACTTCTAGGTACTGGCATAAAGTATTTTCTTTTTTATTTTGAGAAAGAATTCAAATTCAATTCTCGAAACAAATAAATAAATGTAATTATCATTAAATTAAATGTTCAAAGCACAAATAATATTTTCTAATTATAATAATTTTTTCAAAATTTTATGTTAGAGATTGATTTTAGATTTTGACAGGATTTATTTTGATTTATAACTTCAATTTTAGTATTTATAAGCCATGCGCTAGGTCCCAGGACACTAGGTTGGCTGGTACTTTAGGCTATTTGGCTCCAGATCATATAAAGCATAGGAAGGACAAATAAATAGTCGGATGTATTTGGCTTTGGATCGGAGTGGTCTGACGGAAGAAAGTCAGCCGCCCTACAGAAACAACTGAAACGGGATTGTTTAATGACAATCAGGTCATTTGTAAAACCTCAAAGACAGATAGTTTAATGAAACTGTAGAAAACAGGGAATAAGAAGCAAAATTTGATGGTAATCAATTTGAAGGAAACATTGTACAGTCGGGTTTGAGGTGATGGTTTTTTTATTGAATCAGTAAAGGGAGTGAAAATAGAAGCCCACAAGACAATGCAGTGGACACCCAAGCTCCTGAAATTGATCCCATGAAGAATCTGCGGTGGGTAAGAATGAAACTGCAAAATGATTGGAGAAGGGCTTGCAAAATGACTCTTTTAGGGGGATCCTTAATTAGTTCCATTTACTAAAAGAAGCAACAACACGGTTTACTAGTAACGAGAGTATTTTCTTGGCAGGTAAGACAACCTTTCTGATTTGATGACTTTGGACTTATTTTCTACAAAAGAAAAAAAAACTTATGTGTCATCTTCATTTGGTCTGACTTGTTATATGTAATCGTGAATTAGTCATCTTGTTTATCAGTTAAATTTTTAATACTTGTTTTTTCCTTCATATGTGCTTCTAGATTCGATGTTTCTGCTATTGTTTAATCATTTTTAGTCGTAAATATTGTCATAGGAAGTCTTCCTGAGGCTGTATTTTCATGGTAACTATATATATTATGATGACTTGATCTTCGAATGGAAACTAATACTGCAGTGCAATGGCACCTTGTACTCTTCTGTACCATTCTGAGATGACAAACAGTAGTTATGTGCTCCGACTGCGGATGAAAGCAACAGTTCCTGCCTGTTTTTGTTCAACTATTCATTTTTATCAATGATTTAATCATTCATTTTCGTCAATCATCTGTATCTTGAAACATGAAAATTATTGGAGATAGAACAAATATTAAAAAGTATCCGAAGACAACAATATGAATTGGTGTGGTCACTCCTCTTGCTTCTGGCTCCTGTAAGCAAACAATCACCAAAATTCTATGTCAAAACAACAGGGACATATTTGTCGTTGAAAAACCTGTCTACTGAACGATTGGTTGACGGCCTTCATGTCTTGTGGGTGCTAATTCCATCTGTTAATTTCTGCTCTTTCAATGTGAATTCGAAAACCATGGGAAGAAGTTAGAGAACATGCTCTTATCTTGTCTAGAAAAGTAATGTTCAATGCAGATGCAGTCCACAGATATTTTGAGGTGAATCTTGGCCTCAACAAAGAGAGATCGCTAAAGAGTTCATGAAACTAGTTTTATTAGCTATAAACAGGAGTACATTTTTGATACCGTTGTTCTGTTTCAAGACCTACTGGATTGATTCTTCTTTCATTACCCAAAAAGAAAATTATGTTTGCTTGCTGAGAAATTGCCGGAAGGGGGAAGGAAAAATCTACTGGGTTTCCATACTAGCGACTATGTAAGCTTTTCCCTTCATTATATACTAGAATCTGATGAACCAGAATAGGTCTTCTCCATTTTATATGTAATGTCTAATATAAATCTGCTCCAGCTAATTGCTCTATGAACTTGTTCTTTTGAATCACTTGGCAATTTTTAGCTTTGGAGTGGTCACTTTAGAAATTGCAACTGGAAGAAAATCTGTCGATCCTAGAGGAAAATCTGAAATGGGACTGGCAGAATGGACTTGGGGTCTTTACGAGAAAGGAGAGCTATTTTTGGCTGTTGATGAGAAGTTGAACAAGGGTTTTGACGAAAAACAAGCAGAGTGTCTGATGATTGTTGGACTGTGGTGTGCTCACCCTGACCGTAATTCGAGGCCATCAATCAGGCAAGCAATTCAAGTTCTTAATTTTGAGTCAGCAATCCCAAATCTTCCAGCCAAGATGCCTGTTCCTATGTATCATGTACCTTCAACAGTCACCTCTGAGGAACATTTAATAACTTATTCAAGCATGGAAGTGGGTCGTTAGACATGATTTGCCTTGTTATTCATTTTTCCTTTCTAAATTCACTATTTTTACATTATATGTTAATGTATAAATACACTTGTAGCAGTACTGAGGAATTTAGTTTGATTACAGCGTTGCTTAACCATTTTTTGTACTATCATAAATATAGATATGGTGTTTTACATTAAATATATTCATAAATATAGTTGTACTATTTTTACATTATATGGTTTGTATGTTGAGTTTTTGGCAAGAAAAAAGAAGTTGATTACAAAGTATTAGCCCATTGTCGATTACAGGTTCATAGTCCCTTTCGAGTAAGCAACCCTTGCTGCAGGCTCTGGATTAAGGCATATTTTTGCACAAGTGTCTGAGCTGATGCAGAAACATGGCAAACACAGCATTAGTTTATTCTCTGAATTAATCTTTCTCTTTCCCTGCTCATCAGGGTATAGGTATGTTACAAACTATAAAAAAACAATCCATCCAAAATATTAAACTATTCATCATTACTAAAATATCACCAAGTGGCTGTCCTGCCCCCATAAAATTATGATTCAACTCAATTCTATATATATGCATATATTATACAGGAAAATGAGAAGAGTTTACCCCCAAGTCGTTAGACTTTAAGAAAGTGTTTCCTTGGCAGCAAAGACAGGAAGAAAATCTTAGATTTCATGACTATTCTTATCTTGGATTAAACTTTCTATAGTCATCCCTTGGGACTTTTTTTTGTCTATATACGTTTGTAATCTTTAGTTGGCACTGCTTCATTGTTCTTGCTTTTTGGTGAAATCTTTTATTTAATTAATTGACTTTTCCCTTCATTGAAGCTTCTAAATAGATATCCTTCTTTTGTTTAATGATTGTTTCTCATAGTCATTTTCGTTAAGAGCATTCTGATTCCGAAATTCCTTAGGAAATAAATACATTTTTTATTGCTGGATTTCTTTCTTTTTTATTGATGGAATTGATGACTTGATTTTTAAATGGAGACTGATCCTAAAGAGAATTTAATTTCACAGGATGAGTAAGCTTTTGACAATGAAATGCCACCTTGATCTTTTCTGTTCTTAACATGAATTATACTATTAAATTTTCTCACGAATAATTATTTTTCTTTTAGGACTTAATCATGGGAAGCACACTTCTAACATTTCAACTTCTTGTATCCCGAGTTGCTTTAACTGATTGGCACTTTGTTTTTTTCGTAGTAAAATGTGTTAAATGAAATATTACGGAGATTGAATTGAAGATAATTAATCCGTTATCTTCTCGTCATAAATAGTTTATGCTTAAGAAACTCAGCTGCATGACAAAGATAGTCAAAGATTGAATAGATTGATAGATAGTAGATTCATGTATAACATAACAGCATGAAAATGGTTGAGCCTGTTTTGTTACGACTCAAGTTAGTCATACAAATTAAAAGCTGACGTATTGCTAAGGGCCTGTCTTAGCCTTCCATATTTTTCTGTGCAAGTCTGAGATGCTCCGAATTAGGAAATACAGATCAGGCTGATAACCATGCCTTCTGAGATGGTTCCCTGTCGTTGACCTGGTAGCAATACTTTAATTGCAACTCCAGCAATGCCAAAATCTGGGACTTCCATAAATAAATATGAAAAAGCCAGTGGTCCTGAGGCGTAATGGTCTTCCAGTCCCTATAAAATGGAAGAAAGTTTGAGTTCCCACATTTTTTAGACTAGGCAATGAAGGAGGTGTGGTAAAAAGAATGGCGATAAGCTTTTCCAGGTTTCTGACTAACCTGGCATAGAAACATCAAGGCATATTGAACTGGTGAATTAGGTGTAACGACGCCAATATATTTTTACAAGGATTCTCCTTATATTATTCAAGTCTAACATTTTATGTCAACTTATTGATGCTTCATAATCGACAAAAGGCATATTCTTCAGATATCCTTATTCTTTGCAAAATACTGACAGATTATATATTCCATTAAAGCTGTCTCTCCTGGTGTTTCATTGCACATTAGTTTCTTTCATATTTATTTCTTCCTTGATAGATTGGGGATGGAGGGATTTTGAGAGTTTCATATTGAAGAAGAGGGTGTGATTATCGAAGAGCTTAGTCCCGCCATAGTATTTTATTAATATTATGCCGTTGTGATGATTTATGTTTGGTGAACAGGAATGATTGATAGGTTTTAGCCATAGGAAAAAGAACACTTTCAACAATGAACATGATTGTATACTTGTCTTGGTTTTTTTATAGTATTATCGGCTGTGGGAAAGCCCATTCTTTTTCTTTGTTAGAAAGAACAGATGGGAATCCCCAGGAATTTCGGCTTCAAATAAGATGTGAGCTGCACAAGATCAACTATATGGAATTATTAAACAAAATTGTTTAAAGTTATTACTCTATCTAGCTCCTTTTTTATGTACTCCAACTGTCTTAGAAAAATTCTAAAATCTGGTTGACCCTTTGGCTGAAGTTGATAACATAGTTTCAGGGTCTAAAGTTGCGTCATGCGAGCTCGCTTGAATACCGGGACCCTTAACTTAAAAATGAGTTGTTGCAGATTAATCTTAAAAATGATCATTGGTGTTATCATTTCAGTTTAAGGTTGACTCTTCTGTACATGCGGAAAACATGCTATTCTTTATATAATTTTCTAGGAAACTGATTCCATGTCAGCGATGCTTTTCCAGGTACGTAGAAACTAAATTAGGTAGCTGACCTGAGCCTTAGCATCAAGATTTAAGCTAATCCTAGCCTCATCATTTATCAATTATAAGCTAGCTACTTTCAGGAGTAGCGCTGCTGAATTCCTTTGCTCTTAACATGGCCATAGCCTTCTGTAACATTCTTATTTTACATCTATTTTGTTCCTTATTTTTGCTTCTTCCTTCTGCCAATTCAATCAACTTCAGTATTCCTCGCTTTGACCCGAATGCAAACGACATTCTCTACGAGGGAGATGCAGCAGCTTCAGTTGGAGCCATTGAATTTAACAAGATCAATTATCTATGTCGTGTTGGTTGGGCCACGTATGCTGAGAGCGTACGTCTCTGGGACTCGAACACTGGGAAGCTGTCTGACTTCACCTCCCGTTTCTCAGTCACCATTGACACCCAGAATTCATCAACTTACGGCCATGGGGTTGCTTTCTTCCTTGCTCCCGTGGGATCTCAAATCCCACCAAATTCAGCTGGTGGCTTTTTAGGCTTATTCAACACTACAACATCCGACTTATCTACGAATCAAATAATTATGGTGGAGTTTGATACATTTCCAAACCCTGAATGGGATCCTTCCGTTGTGCATGTGGGGATCAACAACAACTCAATTGCTTCAGCTGTATACACACCTTGGAATGCTAGCTTTCACAGTGATGATCCTGCTGATGCACTGATTACTTACAATGCTACTACTAAGAATTTAAGCGTGTCCTGGTCCTACAAAAAAACCAATAATCCAAAAGAGAATTCTAGTCTTTCTTATCAGATTGATCTAATGAAGGTTCTGCCTGAGTGGGTTATGGTTGGTTTTTCAGCTGCTACAGGTCAGAATGTAGAACGACACACGATTCAGTCATGGGAATTCAGTTCAAGCTTTGATATAAAGGAGACAAATGGAAAGAATGCCAAAAACACCAGAATTATAATTGCCACTTCAATTTCAGCGGGTGTTGTGCTTGTTGGAGTGGTAATAGCATTTACGATTTTGTGAAGGAGGAAGCCGGTAAGGAGAAGGAATAGAAGAGAGACATCAAATGCAGCATCAATTACTGACGACTTTGAAAGAGGAGCTGGACCAAGTAGGTTTGCTTTTCAGGAACTTGTTTCAGCTACCAACAACTTCGCAAATGAGAGGAAGTTGGGCGAAGGTGGGTTTGGTGCTGTTTACAGGGTTTACTTAGCTGATTTAGATATCGCAGTAGCTGTCAAGAAAATATCAAGAGGTTCTAGGCAAGGGAAAAGGGAGTACATTACCGAGGTTAAAATCATTAGTCAGTTAAGGCACCGATATCTTGTACAACTTGTGGGTTGGTGCCATGATAAAGGGGAATTTCTACTTGTGTACGAGTTCATGCCAAATGGTAGCCTTGATTCTCATCTCTTTGACAAGAAAACACTTCTTACTTGGACTTCAAGGTACAAAATAGCTCAAGGGTTGGCTTCTGTGCTGCTCTATCTTCATGAAGAGTGGGAGCAATGCGTGGTGCACCGGAACATAAAATCAAGCAATATAATGCTGGACTCCAGCTTTAACGTGAAGCTTGGTGACTTTGGGTTAGCTCGGCTGATGGACCATGAGTTAGGCGGGCAAACAACTAGGTTGGTTGGAACATTAGGTTACATGGCTCCGGAGTACATAAGCACAGGTAGAGCTAGTAAGGAATCCGATGTATTTAGCTTTGGGGTTGTTGCCTTGGAAATTGCTACCGGCAGAAAGGCAATTGATCCTTTGAAACAGGACTCCCAAATGAGTTTGGTTCACTGGATTTGGCATCTTTACGAAAGTGGAGAGCATCTAGTGGCTGTTGATGAGAGACTAAATGCAGAGTTTGACAGGAATCAGGTGGAGTGTTTGATTATTGTTGGATTGTGGTGTGCTCACCCTGATAGCAGTATGAGGCCTTCGATAAGGCAAGCGATTCAAGTCCTGAATTTTGAGGCAGAACTTCCAGATCTTCCAAAGAAGATGCCTGTTCCTGTTTACGTTCCCACTTCATCTGTCAGTTCTAGTGAACCTTCCATAACTAATTCAAGCCTCCAATTTGGTCGTTGAGCAGGTTCACATCTGAGTCTCAAGCAATATTATCTTGTTTATTTTAATGTTGTTGTTTGTTGTCAATTTAAACATATTGATTGTGAGCATCATAGCCGGTGTTGATGGAATAAATGTCTCAGCAGTGCTTGCAACTTAGTCTAGGATCCTTCAATGCATATTTCTTATTTTGATATACATGTTACTATGAAACAGTGAATTGTTATTAATGGTTTTATCATTAGAGTTGAATATGCTGTTGTAGCTTGAATTAGAATTTGGTTTTCATTTATGCAGAAAACAGAATCATTTCTCAGAATTTTGTTATTCCAGATTCACTTCTCCTATACACCATGAGCACTTGACCTACAATTACTCCTCATTACAGAAATTTTATTGAAGGCAAGTGTTTCCACAATTTAGGTATTAGAAGAGAAAGATTTACATGTAGAGTGAACTATTTTTTTCCTTAGCTGGAGCAGGGTCCTTTCAGCAGTCTACAAATCTGGAAAAGAATTATAGATCATAAATTTCAAGAATGAAATGGAATTCAGTGATTGATTACATTTTGTATTGACAAAATTAATCTACTAAACGCTCACCAGCGTATAATATGACTCGCTAACTCTTATAAAATTTTATTTTTTGTAATTAAACGATATAAAAACAATTTGAAAAATATTTTGGAAAGAGAGATTGAAAAAAAAGTTTTTGTATTTGTTTTTTTTTTCCTTTTGAGTCAGATGAGTCCCTATTTAAATAGAGTTACATACCTATACAGACAAATCTATTGATAATTAAAAAATTAAACTTAAATTAATATAATTTATTATTATTAAATTACAACAATATATTTAATTGAATATGTTGGTAAGTGTGGGGTGTCATTGTTAATATATATTAATTAAATTAAATAATAAGATCAATCAAGACTGAAAAATGTAATCATGATTCAATTTACGTTGTAACCCACTTTAGACGACTCTTTATTGAAAGAACATTATTTTCTTTTCCCATCTCAACGTAAAATTATGTCAATTACGTGTGGAAAATGTCCAGCAGTACGTATACTCTAATCTTCATATCCTTTACTCTGCTTCTTCGCTTCTCTTCACATTTGACAAAGTCTTCGTTGTACTAAAGGGAAACTCCCTAACCCACAATGTATGTTTTCTCTTTGGTGACTTACAGAATTCTAACAAGTCAAGAAACTCAATTAGCCTCAAGAAATTCCTCAACGTACTATCCCTTTAATTAGCTCCATGGAGCTTTCTGTTTCTGTGTTAGCATATAGGCCAGAGAAATGGAGAATGAGAAGGAACAATGAACGTGCCCTCATGATCTTCAACAGATTGATCAGTTCTCGACTTCGAAACTTGTATGGTGTTATCTTTATCCCCTCTTCATCGCAAATTGCGCACATGTTGAACCAGCATTTTTTCACCTTTCTGGATTAGTCAATGTCCGCAATGATATATTCTTTGCATTCTCTAAGGCCAGACACCAGGACATCCTTTGTGGCATTTTACTCCAAATTGCACTCTAGGTAAAGACCTCTTTTCCACGGTAGTACTGTTCTGATTCTGCGGTTCTGCCCATAATGAGGCCTGTCTTGCATTTCCCTTCTTAAATTACCAACAAGTTCCTTGAACATGCGTATATATGCTTTCAAGCCAATGCAAGGTGTTGTCCCCTTCATCACTAATTGCACAGTTGTCTTTAAACTAGCACTTGTTTTTGCCTAAATTAGTCAACATTAGTAATGCTTGTTTGCATTCTCTCTGGTCAAACATTATTGATTCTGTTAGTTGGCACCCCTTTTTCCACTTTCCACTCCTGACAAAAGACCTTGACTCAAGTTATCTGCAGACTTAAAAAAAAAAAAAAAACTTTCTAGCCATTTTTATGATCATGCCCTGCCTCTCTCTTTCAATGAAGTAATTTTATTTTTCGTATAAACAAGTAAATTAAAGTCATTAGTTAAGGCTTACGGAGGTCAAAGTAAATACTAGCCTTGATATATAAGTTAACATATACCTCTATGAAGTACCTCTGCTGTATGCATGCCCTCTCTTCTCATAGCCATGGCCAACCTCTTCTGTTGCTTATGGAGTTTCCCTTGCTTCCTCGCCTTCCTGTTTCTTCTTCATTATGTTAATTCAATTCACTTTAAGATATCTCGTTTCGACCCTGAGGCAATTGACATTGTCTATGAGGGAGATGCACGACCTTATGTTGGTGCTGTAGACTTTAACAGCGTATCTTATCTGTGTCGTGTTGGTCGAGTTTCCTATGCCCAGAGTGTGCCAATCTGGGACTCTGGGACTGACAAGGTTGCCGACTTCATCACTCATTTCTCCTTCATTATTGATACTCTAAATCGTTCTACTTCTCTGTATGCAGCGGGGCTTGCTTTCTTTCTTGCTCCCGTTGGATTTGAAATCCCACCTAATTCCGCGGGTGGATTTCTAGGCTTGTTTAACACCACAACAAGTGATTCACCTCGGAACCAAATTGTTCTAGTTGAGTTTGACACTTTCCCCAACCCTCAATGGGATCCTCCAGTTCAGCATGTGGGGATCAACACTACTTCAATTTCTTCAGCTAAGTACACCCCATGGAATTTTAGTTTGTACAGTGGGAAAACTGCTGATACATGGATTTCTTATAATGCTACTACTAACAATTTGAGCGTCACATGGAATTATCGAAACACTACATTTTCTCAACTCAACTTCAGTCTTTCTCATCATATTGATCTGAAGCAAATCTTACCTGAGTGGGTCAAGGTTGGAATTTCAGCTGCTACAAGTCATTTTCAAGAGGGGCATCGACTTGTATCTTGGGAATTCAGCTCGAGTTTAGAAATAAAGAAAACAAAAGGAAAGAACGTAAAAAACATCAAATTGATCGTAGTCCTATCAGTTCTGGGCATTTTAATGACAGTTGTCAGCATATCATTTGTGTTTTTCAGGAGGTGGAAGAAGGTGAAAGAAGAAAGAGAAGAAAGAACAAACTTAAGTTCCATCAATGACGACCTTGAAAGAGGAGCAGGACCGAGAAGGTTTTCTTATGGTGATCTTGTTGTAGCTACCAACAACTTCTCAAACCAGAGAAAGTTGGGTGAAGGAGGATTTGGTGCCGTTTACAAAGGCTATCTTAGTGATATAGATACGGCAGTTGCAGTGAAGAAAATCGCAAGGGGCTCAAGACAAGGGAAAAAGGAGTACATTACTGAAGTGACGATCATTTGTCGGTTGAGACACCGTAATCTGGTGCAACTCATTGGTTGGTGCCATGATGGAGGCAATTTCTTACTTGTCTATGAGCTCATGTCAAATGGTAGCCTTGACTCTTACCTTTTTGGCAAGAAAGCTCCTCTCACGTGGCCTTTGAGGTACAAAATAGCTTATGGCTTGGCCTCTGCAGTGCTCTATTTGCACGAAGAGTGGGAGCAATGCGTGGTGCATCGTGACATCAAATCGAGCAATATAATGCTAGATTCTGGTTTCAACGTCAAACTTGGTGACTTTGGATTGGCACGGCTTATGGACCATGAGCTAGGTCCTCTGACAACAGGGCTGGCGGGGACATTAGGTTATATGGCCCCGGAATACATAAGGACAGGCAGAGCAAGTAAAGCCTCGGATGTATATAGTTTCGGTGTGGTTGCCTTAGAAATTGCCACGGAGAGAAGGTCAGTGGATCCAAAGAAAAAAATTTCACATGTTAGTTTGGTAGAATGGGTTTGGCATCTTTATGGAAGTGGAAACCTTCTTTCGGCTGTTGATGAAAGGCTGCATACGGAGTTTGATGGAAAACAAATAGAGCGTTTGATGATGGTTGGACTATGGTGTGCTCATCCTGATAGCAATCTGAGACCTTCAATCAGGCAGGCAATTCAGGTTCTTGATTTTGATGTGGCACTGCCAAATCTGCCGTTAAACATGCCTATTCCTACGTATCATGAACCTGTGGCAACAGCATCAAGCAGTTCTAATGAACCTTTTTTAACTAATTCGAGCCTTGAAGTGGGTCGTTAAGCAAGTGCAACTACGGTTTCTTGTGACCCAAAACTATGTTTAAATGCCTCTCATTTTCTTTGTTTAATTTTTGGCCGCTAGATATCTCCTATTTTGTGTGTCTTATGCTTCTAGTGATACATTTGATTGTAAATATTTGGCATGTATGATCAGTAACCTTACCAAATGGAGCGTTGTTATAATGACAAGTCTTTACCCGAATGAAAAAATTTATTTTTCATAATTTTTTTAATTTTTTGACATTAAAAACCATAAAATATCAATTTTATAAAAAATATTAAATTAAAACATTAAATACACTAAAGTGAAATTTTTCTTAAATTTCATGAAAAAAAAAAGGACAAATAATTTGGAACGGAAGAAGTGCTAACTAATATAAAAAAAATTTAAAATTTTATCCTTTATAATTTTCAAATTTTTTGAATTTGTATTTTTAAAATTGAATTTGGATCTTTAAAATAAATAAATTATATAAATATTGTTCAATAGTAATTCCTATAATTAAAAAGAAGCTCCGAAAGAACCGCTACCATAATTTGGCCGCATTTTTTGTTCCTTTGGCTGTCACGTTTTCTCTTCTTTGGCCGCCACATGGACGGTTTGGTTGAGAAACATAAGCTGGGCACTAAAATGCTTCAGCATTCATATTTGCCCATGGCTTGTGGTTTCTGTGAGGGACGCACGTGCTGATATTTTATTGGCGTGTAAGAAAATAGAGGAAATTTTAAGTCAAAGAAGAAAGGTACAGAAAATACTTGTAAACAGGGATCCAAGAGAGAATACATGCCTCTGTTCAGTGGTTCTACCAAAGAAGCTGTCATCCTCCCTCATCCGGAAGTGTATTCTGACTGCTTGGCCCTCAATTGGACGTCATGTGACTGCTTAATTGGTCGACACGTGGTGGTTTGATTTGATTGAAACGTATGTTGTATTTTTTTATTTGTTGAAGATAATTGTTTGTTATCTATATTTTCGGATTTGGTATTATATGTCCATGCTATTTTGGTCTTTTCAATCTTAGAGTTCTATAAATCTTTTTTTTCATTTTGGTGTCTATCTTCTCTCTTTTGCAACTCCCTTTTATTGCTTTATTGCGTTTTTTTTTGCTTTTCATTTTTTTTTGAGTTTTGTTATTTTGTTTGTGACTCACTTCGGTTGATTTTTTAACTTTATTCTATTGTTTTTGTTGGCTTTCTTTTGATGTTGTTTTCTCATTTGTTTGGATTTTTTTCATTTTTTCTTTTAAGCTTATGATTTTTTTTATCGATTCTCTTTTTTTGTGCTTCTTTTTTTTTATTGATTCTTCTTTCAATATTGTTTTCTTATTTGTTTGGGTTTTGTTCATTTCTATTTTTTTATTGCTTCGTTGCTTTTCTGTTTTTTTTAGATTTTTAGAAAATTCTTTCGGTTCTTATTATGTATTTATTTTTTCAATATTTTTTCTTTAATAGAATATTGATTTTGTAAGATTTCTTTTTTATTATATTTTTGAGATTCGGAGTAAATCAAGTAGAGTTTTTTTTTTATATTAAATTCATGGTCATTTGCCAATTGTCACCACATAACTTTTGGTGTTTGGCTTGACGTGATAATATTTGCTGAGTGTCTCCAATTTTGGGCTTTTTTGGCTTTTACTAAAAGAAATATTTTTGTTCCTAAAAAATGATTTTTCTCTGAATGGAATGTTTCTACCCTGTTAAATAATATAATATCACGCGACCTTTATGTCTTTGTCTTTGTATATCATTAATTATAAATTAATATTTAATCAAAAATTTCTAAATATCTTAATTTATTTGTTTAATTGTTAAATTAATTCCGTGCCCTAATTAATATATTTATTATCTGAATATTTTTTTTTTAAAGTATTATCTGAATAGTTTAAAAAATCTTGTCCAGATAATCAAGCCAACTCTATAATGCACTCTAGTGTTTTTATATTATTGTTGGAAAACAAACAAACAAAAAGTTTTGCTTTACAATGGTCTTATGTTCATAAATATATATAAAAAATCATTATTTTTTTCTATTTTATTTATATCTCAATGTGTAATGTGGACAAAAATTAGAAAAAAAAAAATCAATTATCATCTTTCCGTTGCAAGAGGCAATGCTAGTGCGCCATAAGAGGCTACTATTTATGTCAATCTTCCAATAGGTATTGAAAAGACCGCAAAACCCTCAATCATAAATTCAAAAGTCATTTTTTTTTATTTGCATATGATGTTTGTTGCTGTTGTTGGGTTTTTTTTTTTTATGCGTTAAAAGATAAGATTGAAAATTAAAAAAGTTGAAAAAAAAAAGACTTTAAGACATGTAACAAATGTGATTAGCTTTAAAATTTTACTTGTTTCTATTATTGGTGTGCAAAAAGATTATAGTTGATAAATTTCAAGAATAAAATCTTTTTAAAATATATCTCAAGAATATAACGAAATTGATTATATTTTACATAGATGAAATTGATCTACTGAACATTCACTAGTGTATAACATGATTATCAAATTCTTATAAAATTTACTTTTTTACAGCAAAATAATATAAAAATAATTTGAAAAATTATAATTAGGAATGAGAGATTGAAAAAAAATTTTCTGAATTTTTTTAATCAGATGAGTCCCTCTTGTAGACACCGTATTTTTTTAAAAAAAATTTAACCATATTGATAACTTGTGTTAGACCCAATAGGGTTATCACAAAAGTTCACGTTTAGAAAATACTTAGCCTTTAGCAATTTATAAATTATCTGCAGACTTAAAAAAAAAAATTCTATGCATTTTTATGATCATGACTTGCCCTCTCTCTTTCAATGAAGTAATTTTATTTTTCGTATAAATAAGTAAATTTTTTTTTTGTAAAGCGAAATTATATTTATCCATCACCATTAGATGTCATGGCAAGTCTTTGGAATCACAAGACTTTGATGGCATAGAAGCTGGTGTGGGAAGGGTACTATACAATTACAAAAAATCTGTACACAGAAGCTATACACAGACCAATTGTAATGTATCAGTGATTTGGTCCTGCACAAAAGCTAAAGTCCAAACTAAACCAAAAGACCTAAGAACCTCGCTGCGTTTCACAATCATAAACAGCCAACAGAAGAATAAGAATGAGACCCTGAAGATCGCAGAGCAGTAATAACAAAACAGCTCCCTGCAAAGAAAGGCACATCGAGGAACCAAAGAAGAAAACCGAAGAGCTCCCCTCACCCTACTCCAGCCAGAAGAAGCCGTGCCCAACTTGAACAACTCCAAGAGAACCACACGACGCAGGGCAATGAAGGACTCATCACATGCCACCAAACCAAACTGAAGAACCACAGAAAGGTGTAAAGAAAAAGCAGATCCATCCTCAAAAGCATAGGCAAGAGAGCCCTCTAAAACCAGAACAGATGGAAACCCATTCTCCCCCACACGCAAAAAATCCCCCATCGGGACAAGGCAAGACCTCCAGACAATGTATCCACAAGAGACCATATACACCAGAACTTAACCTGCACAAATGAACACATTGAATCCGGACGAAAGCCCCTCCACCCACCAGTCCATTCTAGGCAAACCACAGCAACGATAAACCTCACCCCTACGTATCCCCCCATCGCCCCTGTACCTCCCTCGTCAACCTCTCGGTTAGAAGAAGCTTAACGCAACAGCCCAAGCACCCATCGAAACAGTCAAAGTCAAAAAAGTTCGTCCTTTTCAATAAAAAATTATGTCGGGGTGTTATAAGGACACTTGGACATCATAAAAGACATCAATCATGGTGAAGTTAGAAACTTTAATACCAATACAAGGTTAGAAACCCCACTTAAAAAACTTTATTAAGGTGAAAAATAACCAAACTTTGACTTTGATTGGCCAAACCAAAGATATAAAATCTCTTACTATTCTGAAAAGAGTCTCACTTTGGTTGGCTAAACTAAAAATACTAAAATCTCTTATTATTTTGAAAAGAGTATAGAGAAAATAAGCACACTGCTTATTAAAAAAAATATTTTTTATTAATTTTCAATTTCAATGTGTCTAACAATTAATCCAAGAGGGCTTTATATAACTATTCGTAAAGAAGAGAGTCTTCTAACTTTTTCATGTGAGATTATTACAATTCTTAAGTAAAAATAAATAAAATGAAATAACCTTAGAGTACAAGTAAAGCAAAGATAACTTAACCTAATCTAACTTAATGCGCAAGTAACCTAAATAATACGAAACTTAACAACATACTCTTATATCATTCTCCCCAAATTGGAGAAAAAATGCCTTCCAGATCCATGTCTTCTTTGTCTTTTCCATAATAAAAAGCAAGATCAACTATGTTGAAGGTAGAAAAAACTACATAATCTCCAAGAAGTTTAATCTTATAAGCATTCTCATTAATACGTTCCAAGACTTGAAATGGTCCATCAGCTCGAGGAGATAATTTTGCACGAGGCTTAGGAGAACGTTCTTTCTTTAAGTGATCCACACTAAGTCTCTTTTCTTAAAACTATTTAACTTTTTGTGCTTGTTGGCTTGCTTTTGGTCTCTAGTAGTTTCACGAATAATCCTCTCTCAAACTTCTTCATGGAGCTTCTCGATTTGCTTAACACATTTTTCAGCATCAGCACTAAATTCACGAGTAGTTAGTAACATAGGAAGGTCTAAAAGCCTAAAAGGGCATTTTTCGTAAAGTATTTCGAATGGACATCTTCTAGTGGTTTGGCTCATAGAATTATTGTATGAGAATTTCGCTTATGCTAACATAAGATCCCATTGGCAAATGTGTTTACCCACAAAGCTTCGCAATAAGTTTCCCAAACTTTTGTTAACCACTTCTTTTTAACCATCCATGTAAGGGTGACTTGCTAAACTAAATTACAAATAAGTTCTCATTTTTCTCTAGAGAGTTCACCAAAAATGACTCATAAACTTCACATCTTGATCTGAAGTGATGATTTTTGGAATTCCATGGAGACATACAATTCTTTGAAATACATATCAGCAATGTGAAAAGTATCATCTATTTTAAGGCATGGTACAAAATGAGCCATTTAAAAAACCTGTTGACGACTACTATTACAAAATCCTTTTGCCTTTGGATCCTTGATAAACCCAAACAAAATCTATGCTCACATTTACCCAAGAAGCTTCAGGAATGGATAATGGTTTATACATACCAGTGTTTTGATTTCCAAGCTTGGCAGTGTGGTTAGTATGAAACCTTTGAATATGTCAAATGACATCTTATTCCACCTTAGGCCAATAAAATTTTTCTTTCACAAGAGCCAATGTTTTGTCTCTCCTAAACTACTCAACTAATCCTCCATTAGGAGCTTCCCAAATAATAAATTGGCGTAGAGAACATTGAGGGATGCACAGTTGATTACCTTTGAAAAGATACCCTTCTTGTTAGTGAAATTGTCGATAAGGATTTTGAGAATTAGACTTCCATATCTCATCAAATTTAGGATCTTTCTCATACAATTCTTCCACAACTTCAAAACCAATAATCTTAAATTGTAAGGTAGAGAGAAGAGTAAGGTGACGACTTAAAGCATCAGTTACTTTGTTTTGCACACCTAACTTATGCTTGAAGAGAATTGGAAAGGCTTGAAGAACTTACTCCAAGCTACATATCGACGATTAAACTTGTGTTCTGCGTTGAGGTGTTTGAGGGCTTCATGGTTAGAATTCAAGACGAATTCTTTGGCAATAAATAATGGCTCCAATGGTCTAAGGCTCGAATAATAGATCAAAACTCTTTATCAAACATTAAGTATTTCAACTTTGCATCATTGAGTTTCTCACTAAAGAAGGCAATTGATCAAACCTCTTGAGATAGAACAGCACCAATACCTATATTGGAGGCATCACAATCAACTTCAAACACCAAATCAAAATTCGAAAGTGCAAGCATGGGAGCCTTAGTAATCCTTTCTTTCAATTCCTCAAAGCTATGTTGTGCCTTGGTACTCCATATAAAACTATCTTGTTTGAGGCATTTAATAGGTGAAGCAACAATAGAACTAAAATTTTTAATGAAATGTCGGTAAAAAAAAGTCAATCCATGAAAGCTTCGAACATCATGAAGTGACTTTAGAACTGGCTAGTTGATAGTAACATCAACTTTGCTTTAATCCACTTCAATTCCTTGGCTTTACACAACATATCCCAAGAAAATAACTTTATTTGTCATAAATTCGCACTTCTATAAGTTAGCAAAAAGCTTTGAATCTTGAAGTAATTCAAAGATTTACTGTAAATGTTCCAAATACTCCTTTTGACTTCAACTATGCACTAAAATATCATCAAAATAAATCACAACAAACTTATCAATAAAGGACTGAATACCTGGTTTATTAAACACATAAAGGTGCTAGGTACATTAGAGAGGCCAAATGGCATAATTGTCCATTCATATAACCCATCACGAGTTTTAAATGTAGTTTTTCATTCATTTTTAGGTTGCATTCGAATTTAGTGATAACCATTACGCAAATCAATCTTGAAGAAAATAATAGCACTATGCAATTAATCCAACAAGTCATCAAGTTGAGGAATAGGAAAACAATACTTGATGGTGATTTTGTTCACGACATAACTATCAATGCACATACTCCATGTTCAATCTTTTTTTTTTTTGGAACTAATAAAGTAGGAACACCACAAAGGCTAACACTTTCTCTTACCAGGTTTTTCTCCAAAAGTTGTTTGACCTGAGATTGTAACTTCTTATGCTCTTATGGACTCATGCAATAAGCAGGTTGATTTGGAATTAAAGAACTAGGAAAAATATCAATGGCATACTGAATATCTCACATTGGTGGCAATCCGTGGGCTATCTCATCAGGTACAACATCACAGAACTCCTCAATTATGGGCTTGACATCTTTAGGTAAGGATGAAGATTCTTCATTCTCCTTACAAACTAATAAGAGGTATAAGAGGCTTGACTAACGATAAGCTTTGTTTAGGCCAGACACAAAGATGAGTGCTTTATCGTCCTCTTGTCTTTTTGGTGGTCTTCAAGCTTTTGTGGAGTCACATAATTTTTACTCCATCATTGATGAAGCAATAAGTATTCTTGTATCTGTCATGGTAAGCTGGATGATTATACTGCCATAAGCGTCCTAACAACAAGTGGCATGCATCCATTGGCATAACATCACACCAAACTTTATCTTGATACTTATTTCCAATAGAGAATTGAACACAACGATGTTTCGTTACTTTAACTTCATTTCCCTTTCTTTGTCATTGTAGCTTGTAAGGATAAAGGTGTGCCTCAATTGGAAGCTTCAACTTTTCCACCATGTAGTTAGCAACAATGTTCTCACAGCTTCCATTATCAATAATGACATTGCAAACATTCCCTTGGGATGTACACCTTGTATAGAAAATATTGTGGCGAAGTCAACTTTCATCTTCAATCATCATAGCAGTATTGAGGTTACTGCGAGCAATAAGAGGTTTTCCATGGTCAACAGAAACTTCTTCTGTCTCATCTTCATTGAACATTTCTAGTTCATCCTCTACTTCTTCCATGATAGGTTCTTCCATAACTTTTTCTTCTACTAAAAAGATAATTCTTCGATTTGGACAATCAGAAGCAATATACCCAAATCCTTGACATTTGAAGCACTTTGTTAGAAGTGTTAGCCCTATAATAATAAGAAAAATATCTAAGAGGTGGGTGAATTAGATTTTAAAAAATTCTTTTCAACAAATTTAAACTTTTTATGAAGGCAAGTTTGAAAACAAGTTTCTCAAAAAAAATTTTCACTTTAAAACATGCCAAAAGGAATATAAGCAAAGTAATGACCAAATAAGTTGAAAATAAATTTTCAAACTCTTTAAGGCAAAATTACATTAGTGTAAAATTTTCACAAGCTTTCAATCAAGTCAAGCTAAAAATAATTTTCGTAAATTTGTTTTTCTATCAAAATGTGTCAACAATAATTTGAAGAGTAAATTAAGGAATAAACAAGTTAAGAACAAATTTGATAAATTCTTTAATGTAAATGCATAAATTCAAGAAGTGAAAAATAAAGAGAGAAGACATAATATTTTCATAGAGGTTCGGCTTTCTACCTATGTTCTCTCCCTTAGCTCATTAAGGAATTTCAAATCCACTATGAAAAATACTTTTTAAGGCTCAAGCATAACTTTTATAATGCCTTTCAAGAATCAAGCACAACCTCTCAATACAATGCCTTTTATGGATCAAGCACAACCTTCACAATGCCTTCTCAAAGGTTAAATGACAACCTTTTTCTTTCTTACAATTTTGAGTAGCAAAGATGCCTCTAGAAGGTGGGTTTTACTAAGTAAATACAATGTAGGAAGAGTATGATGAGCACAAAAACGATTACAAAAGATAAGAATGAAGACACAAAGGAATTATAGCACAAGAAAGCTTAAAAGCTTGGTGGAAGAATGTGAATTGCTTGCTCTAGTTGGTTTCTCTCTTTTTTTTCTTTTTTTTCTTCATATAATTTGATTCTTGATCAAATAATGTTTTTTTCCACTCTTCTAACCTTGTAAATGTGTTGGAGAAGTCCTTTTTATTGTTAAAGAAGCTTTGGAGCCGTTGGAGAAGGTTTGGTAAAGAAAATAGCCGTTTTTCCTTTGATTTTCGTGTGTAACGACTAGTTATAAACTAAATGTATCGATACATATGTATGGATACATTTTGAAATGTATCCACACATTCTTGGCAGAACCATTCTATTTTAATTGTATCGATACTTTTGACCAAAGTATCGATACTTGTAGCTTAAAACATAGAGAATTCTTCTTTTTAAACTCAATTTGATGCCAAATACTTGAACATTTCAAAATCAAATGCAAGGGAGGTTTAAAACTAATTTAAACAAGTTCAAAAATCATTAAAGCAATTTTCAAAACTCATTCAAGTAATTTTAAAACTTTTCACATGGAAACACTTGGGCACTTCGAAACTTATTTTAAAAAGTTTAAAAGCTATTCAAACAAGTTCAAAAATTCATTCAAACAACTTTAAAAATTATTCAAACAAATTCAAAGATCATTTAAGCAATTTTGATCATTTTTCACATAGAAACACTTATGCACTTCAAAAGCAAATGTATGAGAGTTTTTTACATTAATAAATTAAGTTCAAAAACATTTTCAAACAACTTCAAAAAACCATTCAAACAACTTCAAGGATCACTCAAAGAAGTTTAAAGATCATTGAAGCAATTTTGATCACTTTTTTCAATTCAAACTATAATAATTTTAAACTTCATAAAGCTAACACACTTCTTGTTGACATTAGAAGCACGAGTAGAAGCAGTTTCTTTATCATTATTGCTTGTAGTTTTGGAAAAGTTTACCTTTGGAGGTGAAATTATTACTGAACTTTGTTTCTCACGATTTCAGGTAGAATCTTTTTGTCTAAATGAATTTATTGAGCTTTTTTATGATCGTTGTTTCTCAACCTTTAACACTAATCTAATGACATCATTTAAGTTCCAATATAGTTGTAGTTGAACAACATCTGCAATTTCAACAATGAGACCTTCAAGGTAACAAGCTACAATTTGCTATTCAAGTTTATAAGCATTGCACTTCATGTGAAGTTGTTCGAACACCAATGTATATTCCTCTACCGATATTGTTTTTTGCCTCTAGTTATGAAATTTAATAAAAATTTCTTGTCGATAATACTTAGGAAGGAACTTATGTTTGAGTTCTCGATGCATCTTGTCCCATGTTCTAATCTTGTTATGGCTTTCTCTTTCTCATTGCTGTTTGAGATTTTCCTACCAAATAAAGGCATTCTTTTTTAATTTAATTGCAACAATCCTCACACGTCTTTCATCATGAACATCTTTGAGCTTGAAAACTCTTTCCACTATGTAGAGCTAGTCAAGAAAATCATCAAGGTGAAGCTTTCCTTCAAACTCAGGAATGTTTATCTTGATTCCTAAATCTTTATTAGTAGTAGTTCTCAGACGACATATTGTCGTAACGTGCGGGTCCGGGAACCCGACCGCTAGACGTAAATGTGAAAACTCACTAAAAAATTTAAACTAGGAGTCGCCACCAATCTTTTTTTTAATAGGTGTGATTGGCCTCCTATTGACTCGATTCTAATCGATGCAAAATTAAATTAATTTTAAGCCCACCGAAAAGAACCCTAAACCGGTCTACGATTTTCTAGATCTAGGCTCGGGAGTACGGTTACGCCCGGGGAAGGATTAGCACCCCT
>NC_030850.1:4325335-4345008 GCF_000208745.1 Theobroma cacao
ATTGTTTACTTAACTTATTTAATATTATTGTGTCTTAAAATTCAATTTTTCCAAGGTCAATTCTAATACCTATCCTATTATAATTATTTGACTAGCTCAACTATATATTTTTTTATTTAACATAAAATGTTTCTTCCTTGTTTATTCTCATTCACTAAATATATTTTTATAATCTAATGTATAAACATATTTTATATGCTCCTTACATGGTTTTACCCAAGGATACCTCACCAATGTCTCAATAGTCTCCAATTTTTACTTAACTTAACCTTTATATATTTTTTTTGCCTATCATCTATTTCATTCATTTATATTTTTATATTTTATATTTAGATCTCTAGATCTATCACTATAAACATATTTTATTTAGCAATTTATTATTTTTTTGCTATGTGCTTTATTTTCCTAAGTTTCAATACCTCTAATAAATATTTTCTTACATTTGAATCCTTTTCTTATGTAAAAATTTTTTATATTATTATATATTCCTTTATTTGTATTACTTTCTTAAATCTCAAAAATAAAACCTAAGGATTTTAGAACATTACATTGAAGTATTAATCTTAAATGATTAAACAATAGTCCTACAAATAAATAAAATGAACCAACTCAAGCCATAAAAATTTAAGAGAAATGATAAATATTTTACCTTTCTAAGCTCCTCCAAATCTACAGCCCACTCCAATCAAGCCAGCAAATTTTATTCTTCCAAAATATGCCATTTGGGGTGGGAAATGGGAGGTCTACCTATAATACACTTTAAGAAACCCCATTATTTTTTATCATTTCTTCACTTTTTCCTCCCCTTTCTCTTTCTAGTGCCCAGCTACTTCTCTTCCTCTCCACCCGTTTCTTTTTTTGCTTTCTCACCCAAAATCTCTTTTTGCTCTCTCACCCAAGATCTCATTTTGCTCTCTCACCCAAGATCTCCCTTTCTTCACTCACCCAAACCGGCGGCACTAAGAAAAAGCCCCTTGCCCTCTTTCTTTCTTCCCCTTTTTTTTTGTTTGTGGCTTCTCCCTTTTGCTGGAAATCTGGAAAATTTTTTTGATGTGCAGATCTTTTTTTTCCTCTCCCGAATGCTACAGTGTCCCCTCCTTTATACCCGATTCTTGGGCTCTGGAGGGGGCACGCTCCACTACCTTGCCAGACGTGAATTTTTCGCGTCTGGCAGGGTGAAGGAGGTGCCTGCAGGGTGCGTCCGCACCCTGCCAGTTGTACCTCACTCCCCTCTTTTTCATTTCTTCTTTATTTTAATTTTTATCATTTTTATTTATTTTTCGTTTATGATTTAGTGTCTACACATATAGGTACTTCTTCATCAAAAGACAATTCTTAATGGAAAGGATTAGTATTATCCTCTTCATCACTGGAGCTATTGTTGTTAATTTGGAAAGCATCACATCTTGTGAGTTACTCTTGTAATTCTTAAACTTGAAGACATAATTCATCAACATCGATTTTGTGAACATCTCTTTGATGATTTTGGCACCTTGGCAGCATTTTATTGTATGTGATGATGATATGATGATGTAAAAAATATGATGATAGAGCTATAAAATAACAAAAGAGCCAAAATTACCCAAATAAGGATAGCCAAAACCCAATAGCGAACTCGAATTAAGCAACGAACAATGATCATCTCGCTCTGACACCAAATTGACGCTGAGGTGTTGTGAAGACACTTGGACGTTGTTAAAGACATCAATCGTAGTAAGGTTAAAAACTCCACTAAGGTGAACACCAATCTTAGCAAAGTTAGAAAACCCCGTTAATGTAAAAAATAGCCAAACTCTTACTTTAGTTGACCAAACCAAATATATCAAAATCTCTTACTATTTTGAAAAGAATTTAGAGAAAATAAACACTCTTACTTATTAAAAAAATATTTTTTATTAATTCTCAACATCAATATATCTAACAATTAACCTAAGAGGGTTTTATATAATTATTCCTAAATAAAAAAGTCTTTTAACTTTCTCATATGAGATTATTATAATTTTTAAATAAAAATAAATTAAAAAAATAACTTTAAAGTACAAATAAAGTAAAGATAACTTAACCTAACCTAACTTAATGCACAAATAACTTAAATAATTTTCTTTAGCTTAATGTATAAGAAATCTAATAACATGCTTCTGTATCAAAAACTCAAGGCAATCCCTCTCGAAGGCAACCCACCCACGCTTTCTTTGGTTACAGTTACATCAAAGAAACAAAACCCAAAAGCACCTTCACCTCCAACAACAACCAGCCAAAAGTAAGAAAATCCGAACCTCTCAAGGTCGCTACCAAAAAAAATGGAAAGAGGGGCCAAAAGTCAATCCCCAAAAGACACCACAATGGCTCCCTTTTTTTTTCTATTCTTTTTTCTTTTGCTTTCCTTTTTCTGCATTTTCTTTTTTCTTTTTCTCTTTCTCTTTTCTCTTTTTTCTCCATTTTTCTGTTTCTCTCTGTTTTCAATTCTTCATTTTTTTCCTTTTCACCTGTGCTATTTTCTTTATTCTATCTTTTTACTTACTCTCTTATCTCTTTGTTATTGCTGCATGATCGAGGGTTTGCACAAATGACTCATGAGTGGAGCAAGAACAAACCGGAACGCTCTCAAGGAAAAAGCCAGTCCGAGACAAAGTTGCCACACCTATAAGCTCATGTGACAACACAGGCCGCAAACCCCCAAAGGACAAGCAAAACTCAAGAACGAATAGAGAACAGGGGAATTGACATACAAAGCAAGGTCCCATATCTCCATAGCCCCCTTCCACTTGACAGGCCAAGGCTTCCTCTGAAATCAAGGGCCAGATGCAAAAAGCGAGGAACTCAAGCAAGAGCATACAAAACCAAACCCCTCGGGAAAGAAATCCTCTCAAAAAATCTCTACCAGAAAAAAGAGTTCCATTAACACACCCGCGACATGAAACAAGGCAGACATCATAGATTCCCCTTCTTTTTCCCCCTCTTTTTTTTTTCTTTTTCTTTCTTTTTCCCTTTTTCCTCTCTTTTTTTTTTTCTTTTTCTATTTTTCGTACTTTTCTCTTCCTGTAATTCCTTATTCACTCAATTTTTTCCAACAAGTGGTAAAAAGTCGAAACCATTTAGATTAAACAATCAACAAAAAATATTAGCCTTGATATCTAAGTTAAGGTAACATATATGATATACCTCTGTGAAGTACCTCTGCCGCATGCATGTCCTCTTTTCTCATAGCAATGGCCAACCATTTCTGTTGTTCATGGAGCTTACCTTGCTTCCTCCCCTTCCTGTTTCTTCTTCCTCGTGTTAATTCAATTCACTTTAAGATATCTCGTTTCGACCCTGAGGCAACCAACATTGTCTATGAGGGAGATGCACGACCTTATGTTGGTGCTGTTGACTTCAACAGCGTATCTTATCTGTGTCGTGTTGGTCGAGTTTCCTATGCCCAGAGTGTGCCAATCTGGGACTCTGGGACTGACAAGGTTGCCGACTTCACCACTCATTTCTCCTTCTTTATTGATACTCTAAATCGTAATATTTCTATGTATGCAGCAGGGCTTGCTTTCTTTCTTGCTCCCGTTGGATTTGAAATCCCACCCAATTCCGCAGGTGGATTTCTAGGCTTGTTGAACACCACAACAAGTGATTCACCTCGGAACCAAATTGTTCTAGTTGAGTTTGACACTTTCCCCAACCCTCAATGGGATCCTCCAGTTCAGCATGTGGGGATCAACACTAATTCAATTTCTTCAACTAAGTACACCCCATGGAATTTAGTTTGTACAGTGGGAAAACTGTTGATACATGGATTTCTTATAATGCTACTACTAAAAATTTGAGCGTCACATGGAATTATCCAAACACCACAATTTCTCAACTCAACGTCAGTCTTTCTCATCATATTGATCTGAAGCAAATCTTACCTGAGTGGGTCAAGGTTGGAATTTCAGCTGCTACAAGTCATTTTCAAGAGGGACATCGACTTGTATCTTGGGAATTCAGCTCGAGTTTAGAAATAAAGAAAACAAAAGGAAAGAATATAAAAAACATCAAATTGATCGTAGTACTAGCAGTTCTGGGCATTTTGATGACAGTTGTCAGCATATCATTTGTGTTTTACAGGAGGTGGAAGAAGGGAAAAGAAGAAAGAGAAGAGAGAACAAACGTAAGTTCCATCAATGACGACCTTGAAAGAGGAGCAGGACCGAGAAGGTTTTCTTACGGTGATCTTGTTGTAGCTACCAACAACTTCTCAAACCAGAGAAAGTTGGGTGAAGGAGGATTTGGTGCCGTTTACAAAGGGTATTTCAATGATATAGATACCGCAGTTGCAGTGAAGAAAATCGCAAGGGGCTCAAGACAAGGGAAAAAGGAGTACATTACTGAAGTGAAGATCATTAGTCGGTTGAGACACCGCAATCTGGTGCAACTCATTGGTTGGTGCCATGATGGAGGAAAGTTCTTACTTGTCTATGAGTTCATGTCAAACGGTAGCCTTGACTCTTACCTTTTTGGCAAGAAAGCTCCTCTCACTTGGCCTTTGAGGTACAAAATAGCTTGCGGTTTGGCCTCTGCAGTGCTTTATTTGCACGAAGAGTGGGAGCAATGCGTGGTGCATCGTGACATCAAATCGAGCAATATAATGCTAGATTCTAGTTTCAACGTCAAGCTTGGTGACTTTGGATTGGCACGGCTTATGGACCATGAGCTAGGTCCTCTGACAACAGGGCTGGCGGGGACATTAGGTTATATGGCGCCGGAATACATAAGGACAGGCAGAGCAAGTAAAGCCTCGGATGTATATAGTTTCGGTGTGGTTGCCTTAGAAATTGCCACGGGGAGAAGGTCAGTGGATCCAAAGAAAAAAAATTCACATGTTAGTTTGGTAGAATGGGTTTGGCATCTTTATGGAAGTGGAAACCTTCTTTCGTCTGTTGATGAAAGGCTGCATACGGAGTTTGATGGAAAACAAATAGAGCGTTTGATGATGGTTGGATTATGGTGTGCTCATCCTGATAGCAATCTGAGACCTTCAATCAGGCAGGCAATTCAGGTTCTCGATTTTGATGTGGCACTGCCAAATCTGCCGTTAAACATGCCCATTCCTACGTATCATCAGCCTGAAGCAACAGCATCAAGCAGTTCTAATGAACCTTTTTTAACTAATTCAAGCCTTGACGTGGGTCGTTAAGCCAGTGACATCCCATCCCAAGTTCTTATAATGAAAACTAACGTAGCGATGATCTCTCGTTTTCTTTGCTTACGTTTGGCCGATAGATATCCACTATTAATAATTATTTACTTTAGATTTTTATATTATTACTTTTTATAAAAAAAATTAATATGTTTCATTTAGTAACTTACTCATATATTGTAGGAACAGTTTTATTTGCCATTGTGACATTCAAAGTTTGAAAAACCACTCAAAATTATTCCTTTGTTAATTAATTGTCGTCTGGTAGACCTTAGTCGCCTACAACTCAACTTCCTGGAAACTCCCTAACACATGGTGACTTCCAGACTCCTAAACAAATCTAAAAACACTCGATTAGACACGAAAAAATCCCTAGATACTATGCTCCGTTGAGAACTGATGAGGTCTTGGCATTTAATTCCACGGTACATCCCATCTAGGTGTCAATTATAAAAACCACTACAAAGAAATTCTATTTCATCTGGGGATTGAATCATTGAATTGCTAATTTTGTTTTAAAAATGTTTTGCAAGGAGAATATATGAGAGATAAAACTGTCATTGAAGAAAACGATTCGATAGTGATAAAACTCAAGATGCGTGAATCCCTAAACTAAATACCAATATCTGGCAACGTAATAAAATGTTATTTTGTCTTAGAAATATTGATCTTATCTTCTAGTAACAGAGATGATTGCCCAGCTTGAGCTGTGGAAATGGCAAGGCAACAGTATGAGAAAAAGGTGTACGCTACGCTCTGCCCCAGCACCTTGGTGAGTAGGTTGCTGCTCTTCACCTTCCCAAGCTTGGAGCTAAGCTCACCAAGCTGACTACATTAGCGTGCCCATTGAGGGCCCTTACAAAGATTTGAACTATGTTTTTTAAGTAAAGAATTTTACACTTATGAATGCTCGAATGTATAAATATTAAGAAAGTTTAATAAAAAATATATATTTTTTTAAAAGCAAATAATACATTTGAATGGTTTAAATTTATTGATGATTTGTGGTTAGATTGTTAGGTTTTGATTTTTGTAGGAGTTTATTGTGGGTGATTGGAAAGTTACGGAGGAAAAGAGTTGGATTGGTCTCTCCTTGAAGAAGACCAGATGGGTTTGAGTAAGGTGACGGGACGGTGCGGGAGATAATATTGCGACTGATGCAGTCCAGATTTGCTGCATGTGATAATCAATTACTAATTAAAATAAAATATCTGTCACTTGCTACTGTTGAACTCGTTGACCGTAGTCGTCAATAACTCACTCAACTTCCTGGAAACTCCCCAACGCCGACAATTTTCCATTAGACTCCTAACAATTCTAAAAAGACTCGATTAGACTCATAGGGAAACCATCTAGGTCTCATTATATACGTCCTTTTATGTCTTGCACCGACGTCCTTTTTTATTTTTGAATATTTTATGTTTTATCTTTTTTATTATTGAAAGTTATTTAATATTAATTTTATAAAAAAATTAAATATAAAGTAAATTAAAGTTATTTTTTTAATTTTCGTGAAAATGAATTAAAAATAATATATAGCCCTGAATAATTAATTTGCCTCCCATGATCTTCACCAGTTACGGGCCAATTAGCTAGAATTCAGTGAGGCCTGTCTTGCATTTTCCTTCATAAATTACTAATTTACCAGCAAGTTCCTTAACCAAGGCATATGATTTCAAACCAATGCAAGGTGTTGTCCTCTTCATCATAAATTGCGCAGTTATCAACTTATCTTCAAACTAGCACTTGTTTTTGCCTAAAATTAGTCAGCATTTGCAACAATTCTTTGCATTCTCTCGGGTCAAAGATCACGACTTTTTTAATTGCGCGGCTCTATTTTCCGCTTTCGACTCCTAAGTCCTGACAAAAGACCTTGACTCAAAAAATAAAGTCTTTCTATGCATTCTCGTGACCATGCCCTGCCCTCTCTTTCAATGAAGTTTTTTTTTTTTTTTTGTTGAACACGTAAATGAAAGTCGTTTGCAGAGGTAAAACTATATACTAGCCTTGATATATAAGTTAAAGCTAACTTGTACCTCTGCTCCATGTCCTCTTTTCTCATAGCAATGGCCAACCATTTCTGTTGTTCATGGAGCTTACCTTGCTTCCTCCCCTTCCTGTTTCTTCTTCCTTGTGTTAATTCAATTCACTTTAAGATATCTCGTTTCGACCCTGAGGCAACCAACATTGTCTATGAGGGAGATGCACGACCTTATGTTGGTGCTGTTGACTTCAACAGCGTATCTTATCTGTGTCGTGTTGGTCGAGTTTCCTATGCCCAGAGTGTGCCAATCTGGGACTCTGGGACTAACAAGGTTGCCGACTTCACCACTCATTTCTCCTTCTTTATTGATACTCTAAATCGTAATATTTCCATGTATGCAGCGGGGCTTGCTTTCTTTCTTGCTCCCGTTGGATTTGAAATCCCACCCAATTCTGCAGGTGGATTTCTAGGCTTATTTAACACCACAACAAGTGATTCAACTCGGAACCAAATTGTTCTAGTTGAGTTTGACACTTTCCCCAACCCTGAATGGGATCCTCCAGTTCAGCATGTGGGGATCAACACTAATTCAATTTCTTCAGCTGAGTACACCCCCTGGAATTTTAGTTTGTACAGTGGGAAAACTGCCGATGCATGGATTTCTTATAATGCTACTACTAAGAATTTGAGCGTGACATGGAATTATCAAGCCACTACAATTTCTCAGCACAACTTCAGTCTTTCCCATCATATTGATCTGAAGCAAATCTTACCTGAGCGGGTGAAGATTGGATTTTCAGCTGCTACAAGTCATTTTCAAGAGGGCCATCGACTTTTATTTTGGGAATTCAGCTCGAGTTTAGAAATAAAGGAAACAAAGGGAAAGAAGACTAAAAACGTAAAATTGATAGCAGTTCTAGCAGTTTTGCTGGGCATTTTAGTGACTGTTGTCAGCGTGTTATTTGTGTTTTTCCGGAGGTGGAAGAAGATGAAAGAAGAAAGAGAAGAGAGAACAAACTTAACTTCCATCAATGACGACCTTGAAAGAGGAGCAGGACCAAGAAGGTTTTCTTACACAGATCTTGTTGTAGCCACCAACAACTTCTCAAATCAGAGAAAGTTGGGTGAAGGAGGATTTGGTGCCGTTTACAAAGGGTATTTCAATGATATAGATACAGCAGTTGCGGTGAAGAAAATTGCAAAGGGCTCAAGACAAGGGAAAAAGGAGTACATTACTGAAATTAAGATCATTAGTCGGTTGCGGCACCGGAATCTGGTGCAACTCATAGGTTGGTGCCATGATGGAGTTGAGTTTCTACTTGTCTATGAGTTCATGTCTAATGGTAGCCTTGATTCTCACCTCTTTGGAAAGAAGACTCCTATCAGTTGGCCCTTTAGGTACAAAATAGCTCGAGGCTTGGCCTCTGCATTGCTATATCTTCATGAAGAGTGGGAGCAATGTGTGGTTCACCGTGACATCAAATCGAGCAATGTGATGCTAGATTCTAGTTTTAATGTTAAGCTAGGTGACTTTGGATTAGCTCGGCTGATGGACCATGAGCTAGGTCCCTTGACAACAGGATTGGCAGGAACATTAGGGTACATGGCCCCAGAATATATAAGAACTGGCAGGGCAAGTAAGGCATCCGATGTGTACAGTTTCGGGATAGTTGCCTTAGAAATTGCTGCAGGGAGAAAGTCAGTTGATCCTATAGAAGAAAATTCCCAAAGGGGTCTGGTAGAGTGGGTTTGGCATCTTTATGGAACTGGCAACCTTATTTCAGCTGTTGATCAGAGGTTGCATGCAGATTTTGATGAAAAACAAATAGAGTGTTTAATGATTGTTGGACTCTGGTGTGCTCACCCTGATAGCAATCTAAGACCATCAATCAGGCAAGCAATTCAGGTCCTTGATTTTGATGTGGCACTTCCAAATCTCCCTGTGAAAATGCCTGTTCCTACCTATCATCAACCTATAGCATCAAGCGGCAGTAATGAACCTTTGATGACTGATTCAAACCTCGAAGTGGGTCCTTAAGCCATCTCATCTCACTGGTCTACGATTAAACGTCCTGGTGTCTCCAATTTTCGTTGTTGATGTATAGAAAGACAGATATATCCCATGTTGGGTCTTGTATTTGCAGTCAAAAATTTTCCTGCAATTTTTTGTAATGTTATTTTAATTAGGTTTATATCATGATATTCCTGGATAACAAAAATATTTTTTATTTGCATTAATCTGCTGATACAACAAATAATGGCGGAGTAATATAATTTTGGAAGCTTATTGTACATGAAATGTCATGATCATTAAGCTTTCTGTTAGTAACACTTAACCGTTGCTACCTTTCTAATCTCAGACTGAAAATAATGCAAGCTTTCATAGAGTTTGCCACATTTAACAACAGTGGGCCCATTTTGGCCCTCGTTTGTTATATGATTCGATTAAGACTAACATTAGGCTGTTAAGAGGGCCTAGTCTGGGCCGTTTAGCCTCCGTTGCTCAAGTCAAAAAGTTATGAATAATGACTACTTAGGTACATTCTTTTTGGTGATACTAGAATTGCCCCTTCGTTACGTTCGTATCAAATAGAAAACATTGATGAAAGTGTAAATGACAAAAAATATATACAAAAAAATTGTTACAATTTTGACTACTATGTGAGAAAGTATAGTTGTTTTTTATAATTGCATGCATTCATTTGCATATATTCAAGAAAAAGTGGATGTTCATGAATAAAATCGAGATGATGATATGTTGTTAAATTTATTGCTCTCATTGCTACCAGTTTAAGCAAAACTCATTGTTTACGAACAAAACAAAATTAAGATCATGATTTGTGGGTGTATTTTTGCAGATATTTGTTCATATACAAAAGTTGACATTTTAATGTTAAATTCAAAATATTGCCTATGAACAAAAAATATCAGGTATTGTTTCTAATTGTATACATTCATTGTTATCCACTTAACAAAAACTCAATGCCCTTGAACAAAACGAGGATCATGATCTGATGTGTTTTCACAAATTTTTGTATGTACACAAAAGCTAGCATTACAATGTTCAATTCATGATGTTGCCTGTCAACGAAATATATAAAGCAGTGTTGGGCATCATTGTAAGCAAAGTTTTAGAATATGTTACTATTAAGGGGGGGGTCAAAGAGCTTTTAGTGAGGTTGGTGTTTGATGATTGGGTAGTCTTAGAGGATCCTTTATAGGGGTAAAAATCAAATCAAAAGTTAGGTGTCATAATAAGTTAATCAGTTATGATATTAGTCACTTATTTATATATATATATCTCGTAAAAATAAGTAGTTATGCAGATGAAATATATATTCTGTTAACATGTAATGCTATGAAGCAATGATAGTCAGTGGTATCAAATGATGATAGATTTATTGTATTTCAGTAATAAAGAAATTTTTTCAAAGTATGAACTTTACGATTTCTTAAATATAATATTAACAATGTACTTTAGTAATAAAGAAATTTTTCCAAAGCATGAACTTTATGATTTTTTAAACATAAAATTAACAATAATAAATATGCAAAAGAAGATCACTCCATTTTTTGATCGAATATTGGAATGAATGTTAAACTAATATTCTCATACAGCAAAAGAGGAAGAAAAAGGAAAAATGAACTCATTAATAATAACAAACATAAGACCCCGCTCAAGCTAAACATTCCTATCAAGTTGAATTTCTACTATAATATATTTAAATAGAAAAACTCATGGAATGAATTAGTTTCAAATAGTAACAAACAAACTAAACAAATAGGATGTAAGTTGATGTCAATTGATAGTAGATGAGAAAGCAGAGGAATTTATCAATTGTACCTGATTTTGTATTTCTTGGTAGGTGACTCTTCTTCTTTGTTGGCAATGCGTTGCTTTTGCGTGTAGACTTTGGGAAAAGTTCCCTAGCTACTTGACTTTGCCGCTACTTTATTGAATTAACAATGCTTGCACCATCAGGGGATGGTCCAAATTTAAGATGGAGAAATCATCCTTCTTGTTGCTAAAGGAAAAAGAAGTTGTACTGTACCTTGTCGATTTTGTTCAACGACCAATCCTTTCTTTAACAATAAGAAGGATTTTTTTCACATCAAAATTAGACCATCAATGATAGCATAAAACGTTGCTACTCTTAACCTTAAAGACCATCAAATAATTAATTTGACAAAAAAATAACTTCATTTGTAGAATGAAACAATAAACACAGACTAAATCACACAAATATAATAATAGTGGCGTCTGACTTAAAAGGCATGAGTGTGATTTGGTAACACAAATGCATAATAATATTTTAGAAACAAAACAAACTAAATTAATGTATCTTGGACAATATTGAACAAAAAATTAATGCCAGAGGTGCTATTTGTGTCAGCTAAACCTTAAATCAGAACAGGATTTGTAGGACATATTATAAATGTTATGTCGGCAAAAAAGAGCCTCGTATTTTGTATGGACTATTAATACATACAGAATATAATTACTATATGTGTTTGTAAAATGAAAACAGAGAAAGCGAAAAGGATACAATAAATAAAAAATTAAAGAAAATCTATTTTTAATTTAGAAAATAATTATTTGTTTATTTCCTACATAAGTTAATGCCCGCATGGCCAATGACACGTTTGGACTTAATCCCAACCTCATCTCTTAAAGTTAACAGACAGAAAAAATAGTTTTAATTTAATAAAAGCATACATATGTTTTAAACACCACATAGCAAAAAATGTAAGCCAAAAAATATACAAATCATAATCATAAAGATGTTCTACGAAAAGAGATGAATCTGCAGATGTTAGTTCATCAATTTTGATGAGCAAGTTGAGAAAGAAATTAATGGTATTTGTCTATTCATACACCATATCAATAATGTGGAATAGTACGAAAACTATTAACTATGAAACAATAAGCTTAGAAAAATTTATATACAACCCATCTAAGAAACAGTGAAGAAATAAGCTTATAAACAATTTAAACAATGTATGAAGCAAAGCTCGATTTGCCCAAAAAATAAAAGCATCCAAAGACTATATAAATAAATAGTAGAAAAGTATGACTGAAAGCTATAACAAACCAAATGGATAGAAAACAATATATATATATATATATATAAAGACAGAGATATAAATACTAATGTTTTGCTTGTTAATCAGTAATTTTCTGACAGAGAGGAAGTGAACTCTGTGTATAAATTTTCTTGATATTCCTAATGATCTTAATCAGTAATTTTCTGTCAGAATGGTACCACCAGCTCCCGAGCTATAATCTTTTCTGCTATCTGTTCTTTGTTGTTCAATTTTGCAGGGCAGCAATATAGGTGGCTTTCATTTAGATAAAAGCTAACGTACAGTCTATAAGGTTCCAGCACTGGACAGCAATCAGCTTTGTTTATGAAGTTGGGTACTAATATTAACATCGAACATTTTTCTATTATTTGTCTGATCATACATTTCCTTCTCTGATGGAACTTCATTCATTTTCATTGTATTCTTTAATGCCTAATGTTTAATTTTAATTTGCGGGCATCCTATTCTACGTCATAACAAAGTCCAAACATAAGAATCCAAACCTATAGGATGAAAGAATCATCACCTACCATGTAACAAAAAAACATTTCATTACCTGAGTTGGAGTAGATAGAACCGCGTATACGAAATGAACATAGGAAATTAGTTTCTAAAACAAATTAGGAGGCCGCCCTAGCATATTGGTCAGTCGGCTCTTCATTAGACAAGAAGGATTCCATATTCCCTGAAAGCTTTTTTATTGTATAATCCAAAACGCAGTCTTCAACGGTTAGGATAGGATGGCATTTGATCTCATGCTCAGCATCCAATTGTTGCAAAATTAGGGAGTCTAGAACTTGTAAATACACGCATCTCTCTTTATGATATTCAGCAGCATAATTTAATTACATATGCCAAAGTTGAACAAGAACAGTTCAGCGGAGGAATTGTTTAGCTGACCTTGTTAATTAATCAACCTTTTCAATTAAAATTGTAATTAAATTCGTAATATAGACATATAGTTGAACTACTCATAGGCCTTGAAAAACATTTCACCTTCATTCTCTCCTCTATGCCTTTCAACCATGGCTCTCTCCATCTTAGTTTCATGCCATCTTCTAACTAAACAGAATCATTCTCTTATTATGAAGATCTTCATTTTCTTTCTTTTGCTCCTCCCTTGTGCCATGCCACTCTCCTTCAACTTTACTAGTTTCAGTCCAAACATGCAAAACATTGAATTCGAAGGCGATGCTTTCTCATCAGCCAATGTTTTGCAGCTTACAAAGAATGATGCTATTGACAACCTCACCGGTAGCATTGGACGTGCCTCATATAATCAAGCAGTGCGCCTTTGGGATGCTAGTAACGGAAGGCTTACAGACTTCACCACTCACTTCTCCTTCATCTTAAGAGCAGTCAATCTTAGTGAATATGGTGATGGGATATCCTTCTTTATTGCGCCTTTCGACTCCAAAATGCCTCCCAATTCGAGTGATGGGTTTCTTGCATTATTCAATCGTAACTCAACCTCAAACTCCTCTAACAACAATATTGTTGCAGTGGAGTTTGATAGTTTCCAAAATGACTGGGATCCGAGTGACGATCATGTAGGCATCAACATCAACTCCATCGTTTCTGTGACAAATGTCACATGGAAAAGTAGCATTAAGAATGGATCAAGAGCAAACGCATGGGTAAGTTACAACTCCTCCACAAGGAATCTAAGTGTTTTTCTAACCTATGCTGATAATCCAGTCTTTAGCGGAAATTCTAGCCTTGCATATGTTGTTGACTTGAGGAACATATTACCAGAATGGGTTAGAATAGGCTTCTCTGCATCCACAGGGCGTCAGGTTGAAATACATAATATTCTTTCTTGGAGTTTTGATTCAAGCTTGGAGACAGGTGGAAGGGGGAATAATTTAGGTCTGATTGTTGGTTTGGCTGTAGGTTTTGGTCTATTGGCTTTAGGACTAGGTTTGCTTTCCTTTATCATGTGGAGAATAAGGGCACGTTTGAACAAGGACAGTGAGGCCGTTGATTTCACCATAGATGATGAATTTGAAAAAGGGACAGGGCCAAAGAGGTTCATGTATCAAGAACTAACTCGCGCAACAAATAACTTTGCTGAGGTTGGAAAGCTTGGAGAAGGAGGATTTGGAGGCGTTTACAAGGGCTTATTAAGTGATTCCAACACAGAAGTGGCAGTAAAGAGGGTTTCAAGAGGATCAAAGCAAGGAAAAAAGGAGTACATATCAGAGGTGAAGATCATTAGCCGTTTGAGACATAGAAATTTGGTACAACTTCTTGGTTGGTGCCATGAAAAGGGTGAACTCCTTCTTGTCTATGAATTCCTGCCTAATGGAAGCCTTGATTCTCATCTCTTTGGAGGGAAAATCATGTTAACATGGACTGTAAGACACAAAATTGCTCTTGGCTTGGCCTCTGCCCTGTTGTATCTTCATGAAGAGTGGGAACAATGTGTGGTGCATAGAGACATAAAGTGTAGCAATGTAATGTTGGATTCAAACTTCAATGCAAAGCTGGGAGATTTTGGTCTTGCAAGACTTGTAGACCATGACCTAGGTTCACAAACAACTGTTTTGGCCGGTACCATGGGCTACCTAGCCCCTGAATGTGTCACTACTGGCAAGGCTAGCAAGGAATCTGATGTTTATAGTTTCGGAGTTGTTGCCCTTGAAATTGCATGCGGAAGAAAGCCAGTTGAACCAAGGGAAGAACCAAGCAAGGTAAGGATGTTAGAGTGGGTCTGGGACCTCTATGGAAAAGGTCAACTTCTTCAAGCTGTTGACAAGAGACTAGACAATGACTTTGATGAGCGGCAAATGGAATGTTTGATGGTAACTGGGTTATGGTGCTGCCATCCTGATTACACTCACCGGCCTTCTATAAGGCAAGTGATAAATGTCCTAAATTTTGAAGCTCCATTGCCTAGCCTGCCATCAAAGTTACCAGTACCAATGTATTATGCGCCCCCAATCAATCTCTGCAAATTTTCCTACACATCATCAACAGGTCTCACAGATTCAGAAAAATATCGAACGCAATGTTCATGTAGTAGCTGCTCTACAAATACGTATTCATCATCAGCAGCAGACTCCGGAAAAGCTCTCCTAAATTCTCGCATGAATCATGTCTAGTATATTCCCTTTAACTCTCCATTTCATACAAATATAGGTAAAGAAAAAGATGAGATGTAGCTTAACCATGCAACTTGTATTTATTTCATGTATTTTATGAATTTTGAGATAAATGGATGCATCATTTTTTTTCATAATCGTGGTCTAATGACCTATATCCATGTTACTGTGTTAAACTGAAAAAGCTTAGACGGAAGTTATGAAATAGTCGGAATTTGTTTCTTCTTCTCGATTCTGGATGAGATCATGGTGTCTCGTTAGCTTGTTTGAAATCCAAAAATAGCAAATCAAGAATCATAGGTCATGTGGTATAGATCAATGGAACCATCTATGCTAACCACATTAACCAATAGCACTGTCATTTTTCTCAGCCTTGGGCTAGCTGTTTTTGAGCATACTTTATTCTCATAAGTCAGAACCAAAATTAATGTACAATTCCAAGCTCTAACCATAATGGGTCAGAAATACTTAAAATTAACTTGTAGGGTTGATGAAAGGGGCGACTACTTTTCATCTTTAGTAAATTGATGGTTAATTAAAAGAAATGTTGGCACCAGGAGGATTAACAAGGTTATGATATTTTTATTGGCTTATCCGAGCATATAGCATCTACATAATAAAACCAAGCGGGAATGAAAGGGCAAGCTGTTGCTCCATTTTCATGTCGATGTGACCTCTTTAAATTGTATGTCAGCTCTCCCCATTAAGACAACGGAAAATTCGAAAGAACCTCCAGAAAGCTAATGAATCCAATCTTGTTTCTTCAAACCTTCTTTTTGTCTTTGTCCATTCGGTGCCCCTATCCAAATCTGGTGGCTTCCTATGGCTTTTACGAAACTTGTCGTGTCTGCCAAATATGGTATCATCCGACATTTTTATCCCTTCGGTTTCATCAAAGCTTACATGCTTGCCAATTAGTTTGGCTACATATATCAAGTATTTTCTGATATAAAGATTACTTCTGCCATCCAAATATTCCTCATTCCCTTCCAAGAATATTGCAATAGAGTTGGACAAACCTGATTGTAACATACAAGATAAAAAGTTTAAATGATTAGCAAATTAACATGATTTTACCCTCGATTTTCCCGTCTCATTCCTCCAATTTCTAGCTGGTTAAATAACTTTTTAATTTTTTATGCTTTTACTTTATAAAAACAAAAATAAAAATGAATATTTAGAAATTAAATCAATAAAAAAGTGAAAAAAAATTAAGAAATGAAGCTTAATTTATTTATTTATCATTTACTTCAATGACACTGCCGCCCTCTTCGGCTCTTTATTTGTAGAGAGAGGGTTTGGGCTTTCAAATCGAGTTAGCATCACATCATGGGCCTAAGTTCATTGGAGGTGGGCCAGACTGGATTGAACTTTTGCGATACATTACTACTAACAACTTTTACATAAGCCCACCCCTGCCCACAGAACATTTGGTGGCCTCTGCTTGACATTTCAAATCCAAGCCTTTATATATGAAGTGGTATTTATCGTCATATATATTATGCACGAATTTTTTTTATTTTTAAATTATAATAACAGTTATATATAAAATAAAAATATGTATAAAGTGTAAATTCAATTATTTATTAAATAAAATATAATTATGGTTGAAAGATAATTAATGTTTCGATTATATATAATTGGAAATTTCATACTATTAACTTATAAATTATTCAATACTATTAGAATTAAAAATATATTTTTAATAAAATATGTTCAATACAATTAGAAATATATAATGAGAGAGAAGGGGTTCCAAACTATATTGGGAAATTGCGATTGAAGGTAATATATAATAATCGTGAAAACTCTAAAGTCAGATTTAATTTTTTTTATTCCATTTGATATTGTGTTTGTAATTAAATTTGATGATTATATAACCAATCAAACTATAGTCAATATAGGCAGTTAGATTAGGTTTCAATTATGTTTAGGAAAATAATTAATTTGTCTTTATAACCTATACTCTTCCTTGGAATGATATATAATGGTAATGGTCTTATCTCTCAAAACATTGGTCATTAGTAACATTTGCGCAATCTTGGATTTGGTCACAAATTCTTTTGGATGATGACAAAAACTACTGCAAAGTTGTATCACGTTTGTAATTGCTCTTTGCTTCTCTTTTATACCCAAAATATTAATCATGAAAAAAGTGCATTTAATGACTAAGGAGCCTGATTATTTTCTTCTAATCTTAATCTTTTAATGAGAAACGTGTCCAAGAGGTAAGCTAAAGATAATTAGAATTTACCTTAAGAAAGAATAGCAGATTGACAATTTTAATCCATTCCAAGATAAAAAGATTATAGTATGCATATATATATATATATATATTATGATCAAATAAAGTTTTATTTAACTTATTATTTTGGATAAGATAACTTTATTTGAGATCTAAAATATTAATTGCTTAATTATTATCAATTCGATTATATCGAGTTGCAGCTCAAATGACATTTTTATTTTTTTATATTATAAAGTAATTAAATTGGATTGAGATCGATTCTTCTGTTATCATTTAATTTATTTTTTTTATTATTATATTTATCAACCCGGCGAAATCCCCGAAATGTAAGCCGCAAACACCAGAATTCACATGTCACAATGTTGGTGGACTGGTCACAAAACACCGAGTACTAGTTTCAGGTAGCGTACACGTGGCATCGTCCTTTGCAAAAATAGTTGATATAACGCGATTGCTTGTCCTTTCTTGTTTGTTCTTTTGGACTTGACAGGTCTGAAATGTTTTATGCTCGGCTTTTGAATGGGCTCTGCCCTCCTCCCTTCTTTCTTTTGTCATTAGCTGGTTAATTTCTTGGGTTATTTTTTCAAGTGAGTTTCATACATAAAGTGTTTTTAACAATAAATTTTTTCATAATTTTAACTATTTTTAATTATAAAAATTAAAATTTAAATAAAATTACTTTTAATAAAATTGACCCATTTATTTAACTCAACATCTCAACCCGAAACCTATTAACGGGTCAAGTATACTTAAATCTGCATCCCAAATCAACTCATATTCTTTAAGCTTTCTTCGTTAAATTATTCATTTCTAGAGTATTCCTTATTAGAAAGAAAAACATTTAAGTATTTTGAATATTTTTGAGTAGTTTGAGATACACGAAGAAAACTTTTGAGCGTTTGTAATATTTTTAAGCATTTTGAAATGATTTTTTATATATGAAGAAAAATTTTGGAACATTTTGAACATTCTTTGTCAAGTAAGCATATTCGTTAATTATGTTATTAAATGGAATATGATGTATTGTTTTGAAGTTGTTGATCTTATTAAATGTAATTCTGTAGTTTTGTGGTTTTTGGGTATTACGTGACTGATTTTGGATATTGCGTAACTGACTTTGGGTATTGCGTAACTAGTTTTTAAGTATTACGTGACTAGTTGATATAACATTGCGTAACTAGTTGATTGACATTGCGTGACTTGTTAGTAAAGCATTACGTGACTAGTTAATAAGGCATTGTGTGACTTAGGTATTACTTAAAAATCAGTCACGCAATATCTAAAACCAATCACGTAATGCCTAAAAACTAGTCACACAATGATTAAGTCATGAAATACCTAAAAACTAGTCTCGTAATACTTAAAAATCAGTCTAATTAATTTTAACTCATCAATTTTGAAGTTTTTATGTAATAAACCTGTCGTGACGTGCGGGTCCGGGAACCCGTCCGCCAGACGCGGGGCGAAAATTAAAATCACAAGGTGTGGGAGTCGCCACCAATCTTTTTTATCTAGGTGTGATTGGTCACCTATTAACTCGATTCTTAATCGACGAAGCCCTAAATTAATTTTAGGTCCGTCGAAAGAACGAGAACTGGTCCACGTTTTAGAGATGGGTTCGGGAGTGCGGTTACGCACGGAGAAGGGTTAGCACCTCCGTGACGCCCGTTCTACGAACGGTACCATTTAATCTTAAGTTATCTTAATATAGCCTTTTCTTAGTTTAATCCCTATTTTATTAATTAAATTTTTATTGAATTGTCAGACTGAGTTATTCACTTGGTATTACGTATGCATATGATGCAAGCGTAGAATGATGTCGTGACTTGTTTATTTTAAATGATGGAGTCGGTAATCTTTTATTGGAAAATTATTCGAAGACTATCCCAACGCTTTGGTGAAGTCTCGAAATTCTCCTCACCTAGAGATATCCCCGGAAGAACTCGTCTCTACGAGCTCCTCGGGGAAATCCCATCATCGGGATTCCCGCGTCATTTGCAAAATATGAGTGGCATGCAATGACAGTGTAAAATGATGGTATCTATATGCACGCGTTTATTGATTGTTTAAAAAATTTTGGTT
>NC_030850.1:4352587-4372468 GCF_000208745.1 Theobroma cacao
CCCGCGTAGTGGGTGGGGGATGGGACGGCGACGGGATGGCTGGGCGTACGCCCAGCCATCCCGATTTTTTTTTATTTTTTTTATTTTTTTTATTTTATTTTTTTATTTATTTAATTTATTTATTATTATTTTATTTATTTAATTTATTTATTATTATTATTATTTTTAATTTATGTGTCTACAAAACCAATAAACTCAAAAACCTAAAACACATATATTTTTATTTTTGCTAAGCCATGAAATTGTGCATTTCATAAAAGATAGGTTACAAAACTCCATAATCCTCCAAAGTAAGACAAAATATATTCCTATCAAGAGGGCCTTGCTTACTCCCCTTATACAAAAACAAAATATACTCTCTTTACATAATATTTCCTGAACAATTTTAACTTAAAATCTCATAAAAAAAATCAAAATCCCTAGTAAACATGCTTAACAATCATCTTAATCCTACACACAACAAAATCGTGAACCACCATAAAATCCATCAAACATGCTTTAACTGTTTTTTCTCCCTGAGCAAAATCGTTGTCTGCAAAGAGCAAAATCGCTGTTCATTGCCCTTGAAAACCCCAAGATCCACCATCCAAAAAAGTAAAACAAAATAAGAAAGAGCTTGATGTCATCTCTACGTTTTGGATGGCGAGATAGACAGTATTTGACCAGAAAGAGAAATCGATATTTAATTTTGAAATGTTTATCTAGATGGCGAGATAGAGAAAACTGAAACCATTTTAATTTGTTTGAAATTGTTTAAAGGTATTATTGTCAAGTCATGTCAAAAATTGATAAAAAATAATTAAAATTATAAAAGATGATATTTTTTAATTGGGTTTATGAAAAAAATTATTCTAACAATTTCCTCTAATTTCTTCCTGTATACTGGTAGTGTTTCTGATGTTGGTCTTTTATTATTTGTACGATTATATGGTGTCTTATTTCGGTATGGTGCTATGTGGCTGAAGTTTATGAATGCTTTGTGATTGTCCGACGCATGTGGTTAAGGTGTGATTTAATTTTGTGTGTTACATGGTGAAGTTGAAGTATATTATGTGCTTTCTAGTCTCCTTGTCTGAGATGCAAGGTTGTAATGGTTATTGTTATCACCATGTCGAGGTGTGTTTATTTATGGGGGCACTCTGTTCTGTTCATTTTGTGAGACCCAAGCTGAAGTTTTCTCCAAGGACTTAATGGAACAAAAGACGTCGGGCAATCTACATAACAGTAGCACTAGGCGTCAGCAGGTTGCCATTCTCTTTTTATCTTCTAACTCTGTATCTGGGATGCTAGACCAGATTATGTATCAATACATCCTTGGTAAACCAATATCGAAATTCAACATCATTAAACAAATATTCTTTTCAGGTGCAAAAACATATTTATCTTATTTTTGTGCCTAATTTTTGAATTACATGGAATAAGTTTGTTTTTACAGATAGAATTAAATTGGAAATTGAACTGTACGATGAAGTCTCCATAAAGACCCCGCATTAGGAAAATACAATTCCAATCGAAATTGCTGTACGGTAGGACTCGGTCCAAATTTATTTTAGGTTTAAAACGTGGCTATATTTTTTTGGATCTTAACCAAAACTTTTGCCAAAGAATTGATTAAACAGCCGCTTTGAAGGACTCGGCACCCGTACATTTTCCATGAAGAAAGAACATTCGGCCAAAACACAAACGTGCAAAAGAATGGAAAATTATCAACATGCATGCAGCAAGATATAAGTTATTCTCATAAATTGCTTAATTTCCACGAAATGTTAGGTATGAGTATCATTACCATTTAACAAATACATAAATTTTATATATAACGTTGCCATTATATATCATATAAAAATACGCACGGCAAGATATTGACTATGATAAGATATACACATAAAAAGAAGAAAATAAAAACCCCAGTCCTCTAATCAATCAAGTACTTTCGCCTAATTTAGTATATAATGAGTAAAGTCTATGTACAATGGTTGAAAATTAACTTATTTATGACTGTACAATTAAGTCTTCATTGTTTTCATCCCTGAGCATAATTGAAAGTACGGATTGTCAAAAATGAGCTCAGGACTAGTAAAGAATAGAATTAAACTAGTTAAAAGACCAGCAGAGTTTGTCCAATTGTCAGCTGTTTGAAGAGAAAGTGAATGTAAGGAGAAACGTAAACCAATCTAGAATGAATGAATAACTGAAGAAAATTAAAGAAGGAAAAAAGACCTCCTTTAGGGCTTTACAGCAATCAAATTTGTCGTCTGTTTTTCACCGATGAAGAAACAAAATGACGTCTTTCAAGTTTCAAGATTTGGTTCAACCATTGAAACAAACCAAATCCTTTGATCAAATAATCTCACGCTGCAACCACTAAACTAACGACTTTTTGACCTATGTGCAAAAAATATTCAACCACTTTAACTAACCAGAATTGACATTGGCATATGGATATAATAACCAGACTAATTATAAAACCAACTTTGACATTGGTTAGATACCGTCACTTAGCTGGAATCCAAAATCAACTTTTTTTTTCTTAGATTTGTAAGATAAGTCCCATTCGTTCTTGTGGATTCATCATTTAAATTAATCTACTTCATCCATTAAATAATTAACTGTTCAATGAAAAAGAAATGTCCTCATGTTGACTACACTTGTTCTTGTTTGCTTTGTGGTCCTGCTAGAGGAACTGTAGTTGCAAAAAAAAGGGTATTGAAATTAAGTTAAAAAGGAAAGATTCAAATAGTAGTGGTTCTGGTAAAGGGGAAAGAATAAATTGGCATGGGAAAGGTGTCCTGGAGATTGAGCTGCCCATATTTATATGTTTTGCGTCTTGAGTGCAGCACAAGGTGTTGTAAAAGTCACAGTAGCAGGACAGCAAGGTTTGGTTATTTTTCACCTTTGTAATCTAAGCGTTGGGGTTGGTTGATGCCATGTGGAGTTTCCATGGGCCAAGTGTTGTCTGAATTCAAACCTGAAAATTTCCCAAATCGTCATTGCTTATTTAGATTAATTTATTAGAATCTTTTCAGGGTCTTAACAGGCTTTTGCAACTCCATTAAGGGAGCCGAAACTAGAAATTCTATGGGCAATGATGGCTACTCAAAGGCTCAATGACCGAAGATGCAAGGAAGAGAAAAACGAGGATGTTGTTTTAATTGGCTAGTAATCTAAGAATTAAGCCATTTCAGTATGGGCAGTACGGTCGAGAAAAAAAAAAGGTTGATTGGGAGATGTACTAAACAGCGTGAAATGCATTTACGCCACTTAATGATTTGAATATCAAATCTGGTGATGATATGGTCTGAGATTTGTGTCACTGTTGCTCCTGGTATGATTTTAATAACTTTCTTTATAAAGCTAAACCAACCCCTAATTAAAATTCTATATTAATTTGCTTCCATAATAAGAATTGCTCTCGAATTTTCAGGGCTTTCTATGAACCTTCTGCAAATCTTTGTTTGATAACAGAACAAGTTGAATACTTTGTCTGCTTGATAGTCGTGTTTTCTCTTCAACACCTTTTCTTTTTCACCCTTTTCTCGATTTTGACTTTTCTCTCTTTTCTTTTTTTCAACTTCCACATTTCATTCAAATTTCTTCGTTGGATCAAAACCTTGTTGGAACTTTCAAAGTAAATAGTCGGAACGGAATTACGAGTAGTATTTTTTTTTTTTCCTTCCATTTGTGAATTTTGTTGTTTTCAGACCTAAATTTTGGTGAACAAAATGCCACTTTGGTGTCCAAATTTGTCAAAGCCGAGAACAAGGAACACTGGACACGTGATACTTTTCCTTAAGACAAAGCTGCCCTTCGATGACTAATTCTAAATGACCCAAGAATTTTCCCTTTAATTAAACCGTGAAAAACTCGTTAGAAAGATTTCGGAGCTGCTGCTTTTCACACACATTTACTGCCGTGTTTGACACCCGTTATGAAAGGGCTTTAATTAAATTTTTATACCTTCTTATTTTATCTTTTAATATAATTCATAAAATTTTAAAGAGAATTATACTTTATTTTTATTTAATAAAAACATTATCAAAAATGAATTAAAATCTACCAAATAATTTTCTACATGATATAAGACTTTGGAGTTTATCAAACATTATCACAACTTCTAGTTATCGCGTTTTTTTTTTTTTGGTAATTGTAGAGCAGTTCACTTTTTTCTAGAGAAGTTATAGTCCTGGTCAAACAACTCCAATTAAAATGAATAATATACAATTAAAGACAGCCGTGACTGTAACACTAATACTAAGAATCGGGAGTCGTTGTTTTGTCATTAGACTTCCTATATAAACCCCATCGGGCTGTGACCATTATGTCTTGCGCACGTTTCAGAACGCCATTAAGGATCCTTTTGCTTCATTTTTGTAACGAAAAATCCGAGAGTGCAACCCCGGAAAAACCAACCTTTTGTCGAATAACAGAATCCTTTGATTTCTTCTCTCTACTCTTTCGCTTTCAAAAGATTGACATTGCCAAATTCAGTGGATTTTCCTTTTCTGGTGAGTTTGATTAGCTGAAAGCTCTTTTGCTCTCCTTACCATTTTTGGATTTCTTCCCTTTTATATTCTTAAAAGCATGAATATTCGGAATCCTCTTATTAAAAAGAATTTCCCTGTTTATGTTTTAGTTCAGTTCATAAATTTGCAGCTCTGGTTCATCAAGAATAATGGAGAAGGTGGTGAACAGAAGCCACTTGAGACAGCTTGTTTTCTGGCTACTAACGATCATTGAGTTATTACTCCTTCTATCTGCTTCTTCTGAACAACTTTCAGCCAGGTTCTTCCCCTACCCTTTTCTCGCTCTTCCCCCTTTTTTTTTTTCCTGTTCTATTTTGTATGTTTTTCTCCCTACGCTTTTTCTGCTGATGAGAGAGAGAGAGAGAGAAAGAGCGAGGGAGGGAGGGAGTGCATTGCTTTTAAGACAGTTGATGAGTCCGCATGCCCTGTTGCTTTATGCCGCGCCAGGTTAAATATTAGGAGGATTGATTGATAGACTCAAATAGGGGAAGTTATGGGTTGAAAATTTTAATATACTTCCAGTAATTGTCTTTGTTTTGTTGTTCTCTGTCTTCTCTTTCATCTCTTTAAAATTTCTCTCTCTCTCATGACTTGATTAGGCCTATCGGCTTTGGACACCATGACTTTTTCACGCTTAACCTGAAGCACAGGGCATGATTGAATTGTGACCCGTGACATAAGTTCTAAGAGTTTGGTATCCCAACAGTTCCTCTTCTCTGTGGCATTGCTTTTTGGGTGGCAATAAAATTCTCTGGCCCTCCTTTTTTTTTGTTAACATAACATGTGAATGCATGGATTTATATGTTTTTGTTCTTTTGTCTTTGTTATAAAATTCTCAAGGTAATTATATCTCTCAAATAAAAATTTTGAGTTCAAATTTTGTGAATAAAAATGTTCAATCTAAGAGTTACGTATTAAGCTTGTTCGTTAGGAATGTTGGTATTCTATTAATAAGGGTTTTTTTTGTCTTTTTTCGAAATTGTTTTATATGCCCAAAAGTCGCCAACTTTACCTCTCTACCCCTTTCTTGGAACATCAATATTTGGCTATTCATGTTTTCTTTTCATCATTTCATGGACAAATTAAACATCAGCAAATAGGACATTTAAAAATAAAATAAAATTTTGGATGTTTGATTTGCAGAAAACTCCTAAGAGATGACACCACTGACCCTCTTCAAGTCCAGCTGGAAACAAGTGATGATAACAGAGTAAGATGATTGTCCCCTCTTATAAGGTTCTAAGTTTTGTTTATAAGTGGTGATGAAAAGAAAATTAAATAGTAAGTGAATTTGCAATAGGTGAACTATAAAAGGGTTCACTATGCTTTCCACAGTTCTAATTCTTAAATGCATGAAGCATGACTCTTTTTTCTAAAAGCATGGAATGATTTAATCTTTTCTTCTATTTATTCTGAACTTTTCAGGTGGTTATTGATAATGGTCTTGTTCAAGTCACTATCGGAAATCCAAATGGTTATCTGATAGGATTAAAATATAAGGGATTTGATAATGTGCTTGAAAGTAGAAACAAGGACCAAAATAAAGGGTATGCATTTCTTAGCTACTCCCAAAAGTTCTCTCCTCTCTTGTATCTTTATTCTATTTTTCCTTTGTTTTTGTTTTTTCAACTTTACAGTTTTGGAAACACCATGTTCACCTTTTCTTACATTCTTTTTTTTTGGGGGGATGGGGATAAAAAATGGAATATATTTTAGGTACTGGGACATTGTCTGGGATGACAATGCAATTGACAAGTAAGTTCACAACCACCCTTTTGTGCTGCTGCAAATGAACATATATCTTTCATTTCTTTAATTGACACTGTTTGCTCGCTCCTGCAGAATAGAAACAGAACAATTCAAGGTCATAACACAAACTGACGATTTAGTGGAGCTTTCCTTCAGCAAAACTTGGAATTATACAACAGACTATCGCAAGGCAGTTCCCTTAAACATAGACAAAAGGTATGCAATGTTAAAGACCTCAAACATTCTCCAAGATTTGAATGTGCAGCTTAGAAGAACGACTTTTGATAACCCAGCATTTATTTTAACTTTCTTCCAGGTACATAGTCCGCCGAGGCGTTTCCGGGGTCTACATGTACGGTATCTTCGAGCGCCTGGCCGAATTTCCAGCTGCTCAAATGTACCAAATACGGATTGCTTTCAAGCTCCAGGAAGACAAGTAAAACAAAGATGAAACCCCTAATAATTATATAATTAAGATCTCTTTTTGTCTAAACAGGAAAAATAATGTCAATGTTTCCTGCGACATTTTGAATCAGGTTTCGGTTCATGGCGTTATCAGACACAAGACAAAGGGTCATGCCCATGGGACGAGATCGAAACTCTGATCGCAGTCAGACTCTTGCCTTCAAAGAAGCTGTTCTATTGACCAATCCAACCGATCCAAGACTTAAAGGAGAGGTATTTATTTTCTTTTTCTTCGAGACTCTAAACTAAGTTTTATTCTAATTTTGGTGTGGTAAAGTAGGACCCGTTTGGAAAATCAATACCTTTTAGGCTTTGAAAAAGCATGGCTTCTTTTTTTACTGTGTCCTTGTCTTTTCGAGTGCATTATTTTACAGTCCCTTGATAATGTGGGGCGCAGGTCGATGACAAGTACCAATATTCTTGTGAAAACAAAGATAACAAGCTTCATGGGTGGATAGCCGAACCCGACGATAATCCAGCCGTGGGTTTCTGGGTAATCACCCCGAGCAATGAGTTCCGTACTGGTGGCCCTCACCATCAGGACCTCACTTCTCATGCTGGTCCCACCGCTCTCTCCGTAAGTCTACCTATAAGCAACACACAAACGTAAAAGCTGTTAAAGCACAGTTCCATTTCTAAAATTTGATTGGTTTTTGATGTAGATGTTTGTTAGTACGCATTATGCCGGAAAGGACATAGAAACGTCTTATAACGAAGGAGAGCCTTGGAAAAAGGTCTTTGGTCCTGTTCTAATCTATCTTAATTCTGCTTCCAAAGATGCTCGCAAGACACTCTGGGAAGACGCTAAACGACAGGTTTGTTAACTGCTTTTTGTAACTTAAAATCTTAAATTATGTCGATCAACTAACTATATATGTTAATGTCACTTTTTGTGCACCATTAGTTGAATCAAGAAATTGAAAGCTGGCCGTACAATTTCACTGGATCAGAAGATTTTCCTAATGCTGATGGACGAGGAAAAGTTAGTGGTCAATTACTAGTGCGAGACCGGTATTTCATGTTCCTTTTTTCTTCCGTTTTGTCATCTTCATTTAATATATTATTGCATAAGGGTTTATCTTACTTTAATTTTCTTGGTTCAGATACATGGATAATGAATTGATGCAGGCGCAATCTGCCTTTGTGGGGTTGGCACCACCTGGTGAGGCAGGATCATGGCAAACAGAAGGAAAGGTTAATACCGTTAACAAAGTTGCATCTCAGATTTAAACATAGATCAAGTGCAACGGGGAACTAAGACTGGTTTTTATTGTCTTCTTTTCTGTTTTCAGGGCTATCAATTCTGGACTCAAACCGACGAGAATGGCCGTTTCAAAATAGAAAATGTTCGACCAGGGGAGTATAATTTGTATGCATGGGTCCCTGGTTTCATTGGAAACTACAAATCAGATCTCAACATTACTATCGAACCAGGTAAAATTAATCTCCAAATTAATGTACTAGTTCGTTTTGTGGGGTTAACATCTATTCTTAAGCTTGCCTTTCTGGCCCATTTCAACTAGCTTTTATTGGAGATTCATTGATTAACATATTCTGAATGCAGGAAAAGACATCAAGTTGGGTACTCTTATATATGATCCTCCAAGAAATGGTCCGACATTGTGGGAAATCGGGATTCCTGACAGGACAGCTGCCGAGTTCTACGTACCGGATCCATACCCAACACTTATGAACTCAATATGCATCGATGACGTAGACAGGTAAGCTCTCTAACGACATGGTAACACCTTTCTGTCTAAGATTTCAACGCAGGTTTCATCAGCTTACAATTATGTCTAACGTCGAGCAGATATAGACAATACGGATTGTGGGAACGCTACTCAGATATTTATCGTCACGGTGATCTTGTCTACACTGTGGGTGTTAGTAATTATTCTCGGGATTGGTTCTATGCTCATGTTACCAGGTGCTAATTTCAAGTTACTAATTCCTGAATAGCCTTTTATGTTTTCAAGGGAGTTTGGTTTGGTCCTAATATTTTCAATTACAGGGATGGAGGGAACAGTACAAAGCGGCCAACCACATGGCAGATTAAGTACAATCTCGAAGATGTGAGCGAGACAGGAAATTACACTCTCCAATTGGCCTTGGCATCAGCTTCTTATGCTGAAGTACAGGTATAAACCTGATCAGTCTCACATCCTCGGCCATCATTTATCAGGGTAGTCTTTCACTTACTGGGTTTTTCTGATGAACCATTTACCATTGCATTCATAGGTTCGATTCAACTATTCAGATTCTGACCGACCTTATTTTACAACGAGGCTAATAGGCAGCGATAATGCCGTAGCAAGGCATGGAATTCATGGATTATACAGATTGTATAGTATTATTGTACCTGGTAATCAATTTCAGAAAGGGGAAAATAAAATATTTCTCAGTCAGACAAGAAGCACGGGCGCATTCGACTCAGTTATGTATGACTACATTCGATTAGAAGGACCAACAAGTTAATCAATTAGTCAATGTACAAATAGATGATAGTTGATATTCTTTCTGGTTGTAATTTTTTTATAGGCGTTTCTAGTAAATTTTGATTCAAGCCTGATTATGGCTTATATGCATGGTAAGTTAGTACGTAAAAGGAGAAATTAAAGCAAAAATATGTTTCAATTGATGTGTGGCTTATCGGGTTGCTCTGAACACACCTTTCTTTAGAATCTTTGGCTTTGGCAACTTCCAATTCCAAGACAAACGACCCTTGTTACCAAACTGGAGGGGAGCAGTCCAAAAGAAAATTACATTAAATACGCCAAAAGACCAGATTAAAAAAGAAAAAAAAAACATGGCACAAAACCACCTTTCAACAAAAGCCGGTAGTTTACAGTTCATTGTTAAGAGGACCGGCAAAGATAGACAGGGATTTGAACCTAGGACTTCCTAGTTCCTAGGACCTTAATTAATCCTGTCCTTTTACTGCTTGACTCTGGTTGAGAAATTTTATCGATAAATTAGCAGTAACCTATTTGTTCAGAATGCAAAAATTATGGTAAAGTGCCATCGCAAAGCACAAAGGGCCAAATCTTTCAAAGGCCAAAGAAGTTGTAAGCCTGTAAAATTCGTACTGTGGCAACTTCCCGAAAGAACTTCTATTGAATATATTTCAGTCTTGTCTTACAATCTTGCCAAAGGAACGACTAATTAAAGGTGTGCGACTTGATCTCTTTCACTATTTTGTATGTATTACTTTTGAATGCGCTTTTAAATTAATATTTATTTATATTATGAGATTTACAATTCAAAATTGAATCTTACATGCATAAATGGTGATGATGGATGTGTTAAAAAATAATGGAGAGAATCGAACCTGATTAAAATATGATGAAAACAATTAATCAAAATTAAGGAATATCTAAATGGAAAATTATAAGTTCATTTTTTTTAAAAAAATACTAGTTGAATATGTCCTTTTCCTCGAGGTTACTGGAAAATCTTTACATAACTTCTCTTACAACATGAAAAATAAATCCAACAAATCAAACTCTAACATGTCATTAAGATTTTGTTATATCAACACACATGGAACTACAAGTTTTTGTCTAATGTGTTTTCTTGTTTTGGTATTATTTAATTTTTGGTATCATCCTGTAACCACTCACCACGTTGCTTTCACTTCTAAATATGTGGACAAAGGCATTAAAGTTGAAGTTGTCCAATAATGTTCTTAATTTACTCTTTTGAGAAGGATGTGAATTGATAAAACCAATATATAGAGAAGCTTAGAAATCAGGAAAAAAAAGAAGAAAAACTTAAATCATAAAGGGCCAAGGAAGATAAATCCTCTTGGGAACAGTTGGTATGCCTTTGGTTTTTCCTCAAGCAGGCTGGTGAGGTGAAACATAATACTAGTAATTGGAAGTAATTATGTAAGTATTGTTTATATATATATATATATATATGAAGATTGAAGATCTTAATTATTTAATTAATTACTCCTAAGAGAAAATAGCCATTACGTAGGATTTGAAAGAGATGTTTGAAATATACTTATAATTAATAATTAAATTTCTTTGGAACGAATGCTTCAACACTAAGCTTCAATTGTTTGTTTTGTTGTGAATTGAAAAAGTGACAAATGCACAACGTTAATAGAATCAAACTAAGAGAATCTATCGACTGAGAGACGTTCGATAAAATTAAAACTTCTATCCTCCATTATGATGAAACTAGAGATAACAATTTAATTTTCATTTCTTTTATCTAAGATTCTCTTTAGTTGTCACTTCATTGATTTATTCTTAATTTTTTTAGGTTAAAGAATTGCAAGAAAAAGGCACGTAAATGAACATAATGAAAATATTTAAAGAATATAAACTCAAATAATATAACCTTCGTTATGAAAAAAAGTTGATTTTGCCTTTTGTTTTAAATGAACTTGAGTAATTGAATTTAAACCAGGCCAATTAAAATCAGGATTGCAACCTTATCGTTTTAGACAGCGATTAGCTCAGATGTCACGTCAGCAGTCAGCTACAAAAGCTTAAGGAAGGCAGCACTTAAAATGACATGATAATAGGCTAACCTGTAGAAGGCACTTTCATTTCTCTCATCGCCTAACGCACTTTGGTAATTGGGTCGAAAATGGCGAACTCACCAGAAAAAGAGCACCCTGTTAAGACCGTCGGCTGGGCTGCCAGGGACGCATCTGGTCATCTCTCTCCTTTCAACTTCTCCAGAAGGTGAATTTTCTCAATTTCTCTTTGTTACTATATGCTAGTTCATTAATTTCAGATGCATACCTCTCTCTCTCTCTCTCTCTCTCTCTCTCTCTTGATGTTCCTGTTCCATGACTTTGAGGTTTTTTTCTTTTTTTATCTCCTTCGATGAATTTGAGGTTATATACTTGTATTTCTTATTTGTTTAACATTTGGTTAAGTTTTCATGGTGGTAATGAATTCTTTGAATGTGATAATGTGAGTACAGGGCAACCGGTGAAGAAGATGTGAGGCTTAAGGTGTTGTATTGTGGGATATGCCATTCTGACCTTCACAATATCAAAAATGAATGGGGCCTCTCCATCTACCCTATGATTCCTGGGTGAGACCATCCATTTAACTCTTATCATCTCTTTTTGGTTCTCCTCTTCATACTAGTAGTAGTATTTGATCTTCAACTGTTTTTTTCTTATTCCTTTTTCTTTCCTGGACCATTGCATAATGAAAAGGAAACAGCAACATTCCCACCCACCTACTTTTCTCATTATGGGATAAATTCCATTCCTCTTGAAATGCACTAATATGGCTCTTTCCTATGAACAGATAAATTTTTGGTGGGTTTTGCTCACACATTATAAGAAGAAACTCTGACTAAACATGCCTAATCGGCCAATCCCAATTGCGTTTTAGTACTAGACATATTATTCTTCTTTATCAAAGTCGGTATTATTTTGCACCCACCAAAATTGGTCGTTTCATGATAATGTCAAAGTGCGCATGACAATTGTGATTAGGCATCAGGTTATGAGACTGATATGGAGCCATTTGTCTCTCTTAGAATCATCAAAACTTGGAAATGCATTTGTTCATTGAACACTGAAAAGTAAGGTTGTGGTTTGCCTATGCCTTAAAGTAGCTTTATAAAGAAACGGTCCATATAGCATACTTAGACACTAACTCATTCCAAAATAAGCCCATGCCCAACCCTGGATACTTTTTGTGTTACCAGGTGAGCCTCTCGATTGCCTGATCTAGAAACTTTCATGGCCTTGGGCCCACAAACTGCTGGGCCAGACACCCATACCCTACAGATTCAAAATCAATTACTCCCTCTCATTTTGTTTATTTGACTAAAATTTATAATTAACCTTATGATCAAAGCTTTTTCTAATCATTAAGATGTTTTAGTACATCTGATCAATATCTTAATGTATGTTAACAAAAAATCACACCCATCCCATTAATGCCAAGATGTTAACAGAAATCCCCATAACTTGCAGGCATGAAATTGTAGGGGAAGTGACTGAAGTAGGCAGCAAAGTGAAAAAGGTTAGGGTGGGAGATAAAGTGGGAGTGGGATGCATGGTTGGTGCTTGCCACAGCTGTGAGAGCTGTGCCAATGACCTGGAAAATTACTGTCCTAAAGTGATACTAACCTACAATGGAATTTACTATGATGGAACAATGACATACGGAGGCTATGCAGATTCAATGGTTGCCAATGAACGCTACGTTGTCCAGATCCCTGATGGCATGCCCCTTGACGCTGCAGCTCCGTTGCTTTGTGCCGGAATCACTGTTTACAGTCCACTGAAATATTTTGGACTGGGTGAAGCTGGAAAGCACATCGGCATTGTTGGCCTTGGTGGTCTGGGTCATGTAGCTGTTAAATTTGCCAAGGCCTTGGGGTCCAAAGTAACAGTTATTAGCACGTCCCCTAATAAAAAAACTGATGCCTTGGAACATCTTGGTGCTGATTCGTTTTTGGTTAGCCGTGACCAAGGCGAAATGCAGGTAATATTCAAATAGCTATCTAAATTTGAAGCAAACTTAGTGATTTGGATGCTATTTTAACTAATTTTGCTGAAAGAAAAATTGGAATTGAATTTTTCTTCGGGGGGGTTTCCGGATTCGAGCAGGCCGCCATGGGTACTTTCGATGGAATCATTGACACAGTCTCTGCTGTTCATCCAATTATGCCATTGCTTGGTCTTCTAAAATCCCATGGAAAGCTTATTATGGTGGGCGCACCCTACGAGCCACTTGAATTACCTGTCTTTTCTTTGATCATAGGTAAGCATAAAACATTACATAAAGACAGTCTTGGAGTTTGATTTCTAGTCTAGATTAGCTGACAAGTACTTTATAAATATGTTGTGAAATAACAGGAAGGAAGACGATGGCTGGGAGTGGCATTGGAGGAATGAAAGAGACACAAGAGATGATTGATTTTGCAGCAAAACACAACATAAAAGCAGACATCGAAGTTATTTCGATGGATTATGTGAACAAAGCGATGGAGAGACTTGGAAAGGGTGATGTTAGATACAGATTTGTAATCGACATTGGAAACACCTTGGTTGCCACCAAGCCTTGAAGATCAGCCGGCTCTGTCCAGCCATGTTAAACTACTGCTTCAGTCATCCTCATTCGCTTTAAAATGCTTGGTCATTGGGGTAGTTTTGTGATCGAACAACGCTTGCTTAAACATAGACTCGTTATCCTACACTTTAAACAGTCAATGAATAGTACTGAGTGCTTTATGTTTTGGAGGTTTTATTCTATTTTTGGACGTGAGAAATATTGCGGAAGTGGGTAAATGACCAAAGTGTCTCAACAAAGGTCCTTGTGGACAAATACTCCAGGCTCATTTTTGCAAAGTTACAGAGTATCTGAATTATAGTTTAATTTTCAATTTAACATTTACAATTAAAAAATTCATAATTAACAATTTGTATACCAAACTAACAACATTAATTAAATGGTTAATGTATTCAAAATATTCAATAAAATTACAATATATGATTAAAAACATCACATTATATTCAATCAACTCTCTGGGTAATCGGCCTTCCCCTTGCCCTCTCTCCCTTCTTTCTCTATTCCCTTCTCTTCCTTCGCTCTCTTTCCCTTTTCTCTTTACTTTTTTTTTAAAAAAATATTTTATAATTTTTTCCTTCTCTAGAACTTTTAATTCAAGAATAAAAAAAGAAAATTAAAATTAAAATTAAATTTGACCTGACATTTTTTTAAACACATGATATGTTTTTATTGATTATATTTTGATACGTTATCTATTTGATTAACTATATTAATTTTGCATACAAATTGATAGACGGAAGCAAAATTTGAGTATTTCATTTTGAATTCTTTTTCTATAAGTACCAAATTAATAGTTTTATTATAATTTGGATAATGAATATGTAATTAACTCTTTAAAACTAAAAGAAGTGGATAACATTATGAATATTATCTAATCTATATTTGATTCTTAGCTACATACTTGCTCTACATTCAACGTTTCTACCTTGGTATTTTATTATGTTCAAAGTGCATTTTTAGATTTTTACTTCTTTTTTTTCCTTTTTAACTGATTCCCTTTCCCTTTAGGATCCTACCTTCCCAAGTTTTTGGGTTTCCTGTAGTTGATTGTGGCAACTCTCCCATCCTTCGATCCGTCGGTTGTGTTGGGGTTTTTCTTTTTATTGAAGGGGTTTTTTGTTTTGGGTTTCTTTATCCCATGTCTCTTTACTTCTTCTCTTTCATTCTTCTCTTTGTTTTTGCTTATTGGGTTCAATCAGTTAGGGTATTTGCATTGATCCCCTTCGATTATGTTGCTCCTTGGATTTGGAGTTCCTCATAGCAGCTGCGACAGAAACAATTGCTTCAGAGATACAGATTTGCATTTCCAGTGAACTTGTAGACAGAGGGAGAGAGTGGATAAAGTAAATAGGCTCGGTTTTCTAAGGAGGGTTTTATAGGCGACGACAACGACGTCGTTTAGTAAGGAAGAAAGCAAAAATAATAAGGGGCGAAAAGCAGAGGAGTTGATAGGGTTTTATTTACGTGAAAACGACAACATTTCACCAAGACAGCAAAAATAAAATTATTAGCTCCAAAAGCTAGAGAAAGAGTTATGCATTTTTTTTCTTTATTTGGTATTTATTTTTTTCTTTATTTTTAATTAGGTATTTTTTTAGTAATAGGGAAATAGAAATAATGAAATAATAATATGATTTTAAATTTTAGTTTTTAAAATTTTTTTGGGATTAGCTAGTTGTTTCAGAGTAAAAAACAATCAAATAAAGAAAGAGGATTAAGTTATAAAAATTGAAAATTCTCTAATCTATTTTTTTTTATTTTTCAAACTACTATGAAAAACCTCTAGATAACGAAAATGTTTTTTGATATTATCTATAATAACGGTTTTTTTTATAATTAAAAAAAGAATGATTCGAACTTTATTGGAATCATGTACTAACCAATAACCCAAATGTTCGGGTGCATTTACAATTACAGTTATTTTCCTACAATGTTGTTAAAAAAACACTTTGTTCCTTAATTTATTGATAAAATATATTATTAAATTATTTAACTATTCTAAATAATCTTCGAACAAAATGATAACTAATTTAAAATGAATCCGACCAAATAAAAAAAAATTATTTTATTGCTTGTATCTCAATGAATAATAACTTTTATATTCGATTTCATGGAAACCTATTTAGAGAATACTTTTAACTTTTATTAAATCGAATTGAATAATGATAAACTCTTTTATAAGGTGCCAATTACCCTATGGAGAAGCAATCTTAATTAGGTATCTTATTTCGTTAATCCATAAGTTGTATGAATGTAAACTTTATGAGAATTAATAAAAGACTTGAAATACATAAATAAGTATAAAACTAATTTGATGCAAAATAGCCAACTTTCATACACATAAGGGTCAATGATCGGGTTGAGGTCTAACTGATCTTCAATGGCCAAAATTCCTATTGATGCCAAGATCAAAGCAACGACTTTTGGGCTGATTGGGTTGAGGTCCTGCAAATATTAAACAAAGGGAAAAGGTGATGGAGTAGGTCCGACGACCAGCCTTTGATAATTAACTTAGTGAGTCTTTAGTGGAATAGGGAGTCGAAGCATACCTTTAGAGACAAAACACAAATTAAATAAAACAGTTACCCAATTTTAAGCATAGGAAAAAGAAAAATGACTCGTAGCAATCTTAATTTATCCACAAGCATGGAAGATAATCATAAAAAATAATTTTATTTATTTATCCTGTTCAAAAAAGTTCTACAGCTTTTGAGGAAAAAGAAATTGCTGCAAGAAAGGACTAAACGGACACTTGAATTATGAACCAACTAACTCTTCATAGACATTCTTTTTTAAAAATAAAAATTGAAAGAAGACATTCAAACCTTAATCAATTACTCATAAATTAAACATTTATTTAATAGCAGTAGCTTTGCATAGGTAGAGGGCATTATTATCTCATTGAAATCACCAATATGCCCCCCGTTTTTCATCAGTCAAAAGTAATTAAGTGAAGTAGATAAGGCCACGTGTAACGTGTGCTTCTGGTATGGGCCTAGTTAGGGCCAGTGATTCAAAAATTCCCTTCAAGACTATCTCACTTGAAAGGGCAACCAAACTAGCATTTAATGAAAGCATTTAAGGTAGCGTTTTAATATAAGCAAAGTAGAGATATATTTTTTATAATATGTTTAATTAAATTATATTATAGTATTTATTTTATAATAAATTATTACAATATAAAATTATAATGTAATCACATTACAGTCAAGTGATATAATGTGATTACAATCTAAAACTAATACAATCACATTATATTATACTTTGCAATGTTATTAAAGATATTTTTACCCTTTAATTTTTTTATTTTATTAAAAATATTTTGTAATGTTATAATTAAAATAAAATATATAATATAAGAATTAGAAATGAAAATAATATAAAATATAAAACATTAAAATTTATATAATATAGATAAAAGAAATTAAAATAAAATATAAAATATAAAAAATTATATTAAAAAATATATAATATATAATATTGTAATAAAAAATAAAAATAAAATATATTTAAGAGATGATATTATATAAAAATTAATAATAAAAAATACAAGTATGTTAAACTTGTATTTTAATAAATATGAGTAANAAAAATAAAAATAAAATATATTTAAGAGATGATATTATATAAAAATTAATAATAAAAAATACAAGTATGTTAAACTTGTATTTTAATAAATATGAGTAATTTTGAAAATTAACATTATATTTCAAGTAAAGTATTTGTAAACCAAATGTTATAATTTTATTTTTTTTATATTTTAATTATTATTTTATTTACATATCAAACATAGTAATATTATTTTTCTTGTAATTATATTGCTTATAATCACGTTATTTATAATTATATTACTTATAATCATATTGTATTGTAAAATACCAAACGTCAACTAAATACCATAAATTTTTTTGAAAGTTGGTTTTATTAATAGATTATGTGCTTATTTACTCTGTTCAAGAAAGTTTTAAAACTCTCAAGGATCAGTTGTAGTTAGAGGGCGTTATTAGCTCACGGAAATGACTAGTATGCCCCCCAATTTTCATCATTACAAGTGAATAAGTGACGGAGAAAGGACATTTTAGTCTAAAATATTTTGGACTCTATTTTCATGGATGTGGAATAACTAATACCATATAAGACATGACAATATCCGTTCCAAAATTTTGTAAAGTTTTGAAAAACACCCATTCTTTTCTCTAAAAACAAACTAAATGGAGAGAGAAATTTTTTTAAAGTATAGAGGAGGAATGGCTTAGCCAATTCTCCAACCAAACATGCCATAAGTACGACAATTACCATCACAAAGTTATTTTAGACTCGGATTAGAATTTAGGCTCAAGCACCAATAATTTGCTTTTTCCAAATGCAAGTTTACTCGTTTATGTCTTATTTTAAAAGTTAGGATAGGATCTTTATAATTTTAAAAATAAAAGTTCCCCAAAAAATAATATTTATAATTTTAAATATATATATTTTAAAACATTATAGATTGATGGTGCATTAACCATAATGATTCTAAGCCTTTCAAAAAAAAATCATAAAGGGCATTTTTAAAAATAACCTTTAAAGATAATGTTTTCAAAAATAATCCTCTTTATAATTTTAACTATTTTTTGTGAAATTGGATAAAATTACCCATGAAATTACACGCCATGTTTAGGTTTTACACGTCATATTGAAAAAAAATACTGTTATTACATACCATATACAAAAACATGTTACACGTTATGTTGAAAAAAAATACTATTGTTACATGTCATGTACAAAAACATGTTACACGTCATGGTTAAAAAAAGTTATTACACGCTATGTTGAAAAAAAATAATTATTGTTACAGGCCATGTTGAAAAAATATTGTTATTACACGCCATATTCAAAAACATTTTATTACACTTTAATACCTAAAATGTTGTTGTTACTTACGAATCAAAATTTCAAATCCTGTCAACTCTTTTCATTTCTTTTTGTTTTTTTTTGACAATTTGGCACCGATTAAAGTATTTCTAACATATTTTCATAAATTAAAACACAAATTATCTTATCTAAAACATCTAGTTCGACTAAAAATTGAAAAAAAAAATTCTTTAAAACCTAAGTTAATAAATTGTAAATTCTTGAGTTGATTGGTGTCTAAATCCCGAATTGATCTAATTAAAAGCCATTTCAAGCATCTGTGATCATTTTTACCATTTTAGTTTTATCTAAAATACTTAAAAGTCAAATTCTCCAAATAGCTACTCACCCAAGCATATCAAAACTATTGCTTGGTGTCTTAAAATAGCAAGAAAAAGAAATTTAAAAGCGTAGGAGAAAAAAATCGAGAGTATAGCAGACGATTGTTGAAGAGAAAAATTAATAAAATTAGAGAGAACGGGATGGTGAGAGAGAGAAATTGAAAAAATAAATAGAGAGAAATTGTAATAAATGGTTTAATTTATTTGAAATAGTTTTAAAAGTATTTTTGTTAAGTCATGACTGTCGTAACGTGCGGGTCCGGGAACCCGTCCGCCAGACGCGGGAGAAAATTAAAATCATGTGTGGGAGTCGCCACCAATCTTTTTTATCTAAGGTGTGATTGGTCACCTATTAAACCGATTCTTATCGACGAAATCCTAAATTAATTTTAGGTCCGTCGAAAGAACGAGAACTGGTCTACGCTTTTAGAGATGGGTTCGGGAGTGCGGTTACGCACGGAGAAGGGTTAGCACCTCCGTGACGCCCGTTCTACGAACGGTACCATTTAATCTGAAGTTATCTTAATATATAGCCTTCTCTTAAGTTAATCCCTACTTTATTAATTAAATTTTTATTGAATTGACAAACTGGTTTCTTCACTTGGTTTTACGTATGCATATGATGCAAGCGTAGAATGATGTTATGACTTATTTATTTTAGATGATGGAGTCGGTAATCTTTTATTGAAAAATTATTCGAAGACTATCCCAACGCTTTGGTGAAATCTCGAAATTCTCCTCACCTAGAGATATCCCCGGAAGAATTCGTCTCTACAAGCTCCTCGGGGAAATCCCATCATCGGGATTCCCGCGCCATTTGCAAAATAAGAGTGGCATGCAATGACAGTATAAAAT
>NC_030850.1:4376273-4382410 GCF_000208745.1 Theobroma cacao
TGGTGCTTGATGTATTGCATGATATCATGATACCACGGCTTACCATCAACCTCTTCTTCAACATTCAAGTAGTGTGCGGAGACTTCACGGACTTCTAAATCAAAATGGCGTACATCAGTCGCTTCTTTTATTTTGAACATTGTTGCGAGGGTGACCAAAGCATCAGCAATCTGATTCTCTTCTCGAGGCAAATGGTTGAAGCTGATTTCTTTGAACTGTTTGCTTAATTCTGTAACCAGCTTTTTATATGAAACTAGTTTAGGATCTCTAGTTTCCCATTCACCTTTCATTTGACATATCACTAAAGTCGAATCTCCGTAAACATCTATCGCGTCAGCCTTCATCTCAATTGCTGCTTGTAATCCCATTACCAACGCCTCATACTCCGTCATATTGTTAGTACAATTGAAATTCAATCTCGCCGTGGCTGGATAGTACTTTTCATTTGGAGAAATCAACACTGCCCCAATTCTGTGCCTCAAAGCATTGGATGCTCCATCAAAATACACCTTCCATAGATTAAGCTCATTGAGACCAACCTCTTCTACATGCAAGACGGCCATCAAATCTTCATCTGGAAAATCGAAACTTACAGATTCATAATCTTCATTAGCTCGATCTGCAAGGAAATCGGCGATGGCGCTCCCTTTGATCAATTTTTGGGACACATACACAATGTCATACTCAGACAATAACACTTGCCATCGAGCTATTCTTCCGGACAGACAGGGTTTTTCAAAAATATACTTGATGGGATCTAATTTCGCCACCAACCATGTTGTGTGATACAACATATACTGTCGGAGCCTCTGGGCGGTCCATGCTAGCGCACAACACATCTTTTCGAGCGCAAAATATTTGGACTCGTACTCCATGAATTTCTTGCTCAAGTAATATACGGCTCGTTCTTTCTTCCCAATTTCATCATGTTGTCCCAATACACATCCCATAGAGGTTTTTCGACCGTTGGTGGCACCAACACCTGTGGATTTGTGAGATATTCTTTGATTTTATCAAAGGCTATTTGACATTCTTCATTCCACTCTCCTAGGTCTCGTTTCCGAAGCAGCTTGAAGATTGGATCACATTTGCAAGTGAGTTGGGATATAAATCGAGCAATGTAATTCAACCTCCCTAAAAATCCTCTCACTTCTTTTTACGTTTTGGGAGGTGGTAGTTCTTGAATAGCTCGTATTTTATCTGGGTCTACTTCAATTCCTTTTTCACTTACTATAAACTCCAACAATTGCCCAGAAGTTACACCGAAAGTGCATTTTGCAGGATTCAACTTGAGCTGGAACTTCCGCAATCTCTCGAACAGTTTCTTGAGATTAACAATATGATCCCTTTCTGTATAAGATTTTGCAATCATGTCATCCACATATACCTTTATCTCTTTATGCATCATATCGTGGAACAAAGCTACCATTGCCCTTTGGTAGGTGGCGCCTGCATTCTTCAATCCAAATGGCATTACTTTGTAACAAAACGTTCCCCACATGGTTACGAACATTGTCTTTTCCATATCTTCGGGTGCCATCTTAATCTGATTGTAACCAGAAAAGCCATCCATGAATGAGAACAAAGCATGTTTTGCTGTGTTGTCCACAAGAGTATCAATATGTGGCAAAGGGAAACTATCCTTCGGACTTGCTCTGTTCAAATCCCTATAATCGATGCACATTCAAACTTTTCCATCCTTCTTAGGAACTGGAACTATATTAGCCACCCATTCAGGGTACTTAGCCACCTCTAAAAATCCAGCATCGAATTACTTTTTTACTTCCTCTTTAATCTTCAGTAACATTTTTAGCTTCATCCTTCTCAACTTCTGTTTAATAGGCTTGCAATCTGGTCCCATAGGTAACTTGTGGACAACAATGTCAGTATTAAGACCTGGCATGTCCTGATATGACCAAGCAAACACGTCCACATATTCACGGAGCAATTATTCTAGCTTCTGCCGTTCATCGGATGACAGCGAGGTGCCAATCTTAACCTCTTTCTTCTCTTCTCCATTTTCGAGGTTAATCATTTCTGTGAGTTCCTAATGAGGTAAAATCTCCTTTTCCTCCTGTTCCAGCATTCTCGACAAATCAGGGGGTAAGCCATAGTCATCCACCTCTTCTTCATTTTTCAATTCATCAACGTTCGGAATCATCTCAAAATCGATATTCAAATCGTTGTCTAGATTGTCTTCGTGTTCATTATTTAAAGACTTGCAAACAGGTAAAGTTGGACGCGTGTATGGGCGAGTATTTATTGGCTAAAAGAATAGATGAAAGGAAACATGCAAAAAGGTTGATGAATTATGAAACACATTATGCATTGTCATTTATTCAAATGATGAAGGTAACAGAAAGCCCTATTTAAACAAGAAATTACTCTTAACACCCTTGGGCATAGGTATTTAGATAAAATTGTTCATTACATTTCGGAAGACTTAAATATGATGGGCAGTTCCATGGCTATCCAATTGCTTAGCTCCTCTCCTGGCAGTACTGGATACACCACAGGGATCTTCCCATCAGGTTCTTCATCTCTGATCATATGGATTGATAGCTCATCAAATATCCGTAGAACTTGATTGACCTTTGGTGGCGCTTCGGGATGAATGAAACCTACATAACGAAAAGTCTCATATAGGTGTGAGATTGTCCGTTCCCCGAATTCTTCTTCCTTTCCCTCAAGTTGAGCCATCCTTTTAATCTTCTTTTGAGCTGTCAGTTTCCTTCTCTCTTCTTTGGTAGGCTTGTACCCCAAACCAAACCTTTCTTCGTTCTTCATTGGAGTCAGAGGACGGTTAATTCCTTGTAAATTCTTTCCTAACCCCAAACCAGCACGGCATCCTTTACCCACAGTCTGCTTAACTCCCATTTTAGTGGCTACTGACAAACGAGGGGTCGGTATCACTTTTCTTTCCCCCACATAAGTAGCATTAACAAATTCAAAAGATCTGAAAGAGCATTCTGGGACTTCTTCTGTTGCCTCTACATAGGGAGCAGATGATGGTTGAATAGCCAGTATGTCTTCCTCCGCACATACACTTATCAGTTGGCCTTCAGCTATGAATTTAACTTTTTGATGAAGGGAAGATGGTATGGCTCCAGCCATATGAATCCATGGACGCCCTAACAAGCAATTGTATGACGGGGCAATGTCCATGACTTGAAATTGGACCTAAAAAATGCAAGGGCCAATTTTTATCGGTAGTTCAATGTCCCTTACCACCTCCCTTGTGGTCCCGTCGAAGGCCCTTACAACCATGCGGCTGGTTCTCATATACGACACATCTACTGGCAACTTGGTTAAAGTAGAGCGAGGCATGACATTTAAAGCTGAACCATTATCGACCAAGACCCTAGGTACGGCATGGTCCTTGCATTTGATGGTAATGTGCAGCGCTTTGTTACTTCCTCGACCACCCGATGGTATTTCTTCATCATTAAAGGCAATGAAGTTTCCCACTGTAATGTTCCCCACGATGTGGTCTAACTTTTCCACTGATATATCTTGTGCCACATAAGCTTGGTTCAAGACTTTGAGCAGTGCGTTCCTGTGTGCTTCCGAATTCAACAGTAAAGACAACAACGAGATGCGAGCGGGCATCTTGGTTAATTGTTCTACCACGCTGTATTCACTGTGTTTGATAAACTTGAGAAATTCACTCGCTTCTTTCTCGATAACAGGATTTTTGACCTCATTGCTCAGAGCAACTACGGATTCGTCAACTTGGTCCTTGGAAAAGGTATCTGCTTTCTTTAGGCCTCCCTCTCCCTGTGCTGGTTTCCCTTTTCCAACTCTTTCTGCTACCTCAGGGGAATAACATCGCCCACTTCGCGTTATACCCCCCACACCAGTTAGATCTTCAGAAGATGCTTGGGGGGCGGATGAAGCTGTGCCCAAAATATTACACTCATAATTCCATGAGACAGCCTTATCGCTCTTGTAAGGGAATGGGCTGGGGACTTCGATGGTGATACCACTTCTGATCATAGTTGGGGATGTATCATTCATCGGGCTTCTGTTTTCTTCATAGAAGATGGTGAGAGGTTTAGGTTTGTTCCCCCCGAATGAACCTGATGCCACTTCAGCTGGGGTGTCTCCATTTATGGTTCCGACCAAATTCTCTTCGGCTTCTTCATAAAACTCAATTATCGATGAATCCATCAATTCTTGCAACTTACGACGAAAGCCATCACAATTTTGAATGGAATGCCCAATTGCCCCCATATGAAATTTGCAAGAATAAGCGAGATCATGCCCCAATTCTTTTGTGTCGATGGGTTCTGGAGTGATGGCATTTATCTTGGACAACGCCTCAAACACTTTATCCATTGACGTTTGAATCTCATAAATACCATTTTTCACCCTTCGAATCATCCCTTCATGTATGGCATTCACAGTCGGTCTTCCATGATTAGGTAACGGGTTCCCATCAACACTCGAACTGTCTTTTTTTGCAAAATTTAAAAGCCCTGCCTTAATGAGTGCTTGAACTTTATGTTTTAAAGCAGTACAATTCTCGGTGGAGTGCCCTTGAATTCCAAAATGGTAATCACAATGCGCATTCGGATCATACCATTTCGGGAAAAGTGGTTGGAGTGGTTCTAAAGGGGTTCGAGCAAGGAGTCGATTTTCTATGAGTTGTGGTAGCAATGTAGTGTAAGGGACTGGAATAGGATCAAATTTTGGTCTTTCTAGAGTAATTTTAGGTCCTCTTTGACCATGGCCAGGATTATTGGTTGAAGCTACCGGTCTTGGTGGTGGAGTTTGTGGAAGAACATTGGTTTGAAATGTTGGTTGCGGGACAGGTTGGTACACATATGAGTTTTGTGCGATGTTGCCTATGTTCGGATAGAAGGGTTGGTATGGAGGGTACGAGTAATATGGGTTAAAGTTGTGAGCTTGTTGGCTGTCGTGAGCGATTGCTTGCACATCCCCTTCTTTCTTCTTGGGCGTACTCCCTTTCTTTGAGCTGGCAACTTCATGCCCTTCAATTTTTCCACTTTTGATAGCTCATTCTATTATTTCTCCCGATAAGACCAAATTTGTAAAGTTTTTCGTGGCATTGTCAATCAAGCGCTCATAGAATGGAGCTCGGAGTGTATTTATGAACAAAACAGTCATCTCCTTATCAGTGAGAGGTGGCTGAACTTGCGCTGCTGTATCTCTCCACCTTTGGGCATATTCCTTGAAGTTCTCGCTTTGCTTCTTTTTCATAGTCTGCAATGACAACCGATCAGGGGCTAATTCAGCCACATGCTTGTATTGAGCTATGAAGGCTCTTGCTAAGTCTTTCCAAGTCTTAATACGGTTTCGATCTAGTTGTACGTACCACCGAGCAGCTGACCCAATCAAGCTATCTTGGAAAAAATGGATCAGTAATTTATCATCGTGAGACTGTGCAGTCATCTTCCGACAATACATGGTAATATGTGCCATGGGACATTTTGTTCCGTCATATTTTTCAAATTTCAGAACCTTGAACTTGGCAGGGATCAATACATCCGGCACTAAGCATAGCTCGGTTGCGTCCATGGTACCAAACCTATCAACTCCTTCGATAGCACGAAGACGTTCTTCCAACAGATCATACTTTTTTTGGTCTTTTTCATTTTTTCCTGTTTGTGACGAGTCCTTTCTTAGTTTTTTTTGCTCTTTTGGATCGTCTAAATCTGGGACATTTATTGGTTCAGCAGGATTTATCCCAGGATATGGCCCAAATTGCCCATGAGTCGGTTGATGGCCTAGCGGAGGTGGTGCATTGTAATAGATGGATGGCATCACTTGAGGGTGGACCCTTTGAGAGGTTTGGGCATGTGGTGGGGTGAACCCTGGGGGATAGGATGGATCATCCCTTTGGTTTCCATTGTCTTGTGCTGGTGGGTTTTCTGACGGAGCTGGCTCTTCGATCGCTCTTTTTCCTTTACTGAGACCCATCATCAATTCCATCATCTTTGCTAACTGTTCTCTCATTTCTTCCTGAGCTCTTTCCATTCTGTCCATTCGCTCTCTTTGTTCTTTTTCCATGATCCTTGCTCGCTGACGCGTATTATGAACACGTTGGTCACTTGGTTTAGGTGGTCGAGCTATTTTGGAACCTTATTATTGATCATAAACATGAATTAGATGCG